>NC_138777.1:128527059-128652059 GCF_965119305.1 Pelophylax lessonae | reverse complement strand
CATGTTTCCGGAACGAATTATGCTCGCAATCCAAGGTTTTACAAATATATATATATATATATATATATATATATATATATATTTGGGTATTATTTGGGTATTATATTGTGCTTGTGTACAGTAAAATAAAGTGTATTTTTCCCTGAAAATTTGCATTTGATAAAGCACTATGCAACTATCGTTTAATTAGTCTGGTTTCAAGTGGTTTTAAAGACTTGGATTAATATATTTTAACAGAAAAGCAAAAAAAATAAAATAAAAAAAAACATAAGAGGATGTAAATATACATTGTGCTCACCTGTTACAAAGCTGAAAAGTGACTGTATATGCGCTCGGTCTTTAAAATAAGATCGACTGAGACCATTCCATATGATGTCAGCAACTCTGCGGATTAGGTCTCGACCAGATGCACCATCTTCCTGAGGATAGCAAGACAAATCCACAGCACCCCTTGTTTGAGCTGTAAAGCGGGCATGTAGTGCCTGAGCCACAACTAATTCCATGGTTGGAAAATAAGACGTTTCATGCTGAACAGACCCTTGCTTTGCATGCTCGTCTAGATTCTTTGTGCTATCCTTCCCAGGTACAATCCGTGAACTTTCTTCAGAACGGATGTCCTCTTCCACCACCATTTCCTTGTCTTTTTTCATTTCCAGTGCATCTTTCACTGCTTTGTCTACTTCCTTATTTGCAGACTTTGCACCAATTTGCTTGGAAATTACATCCTTTTCTTTCCTTGCCTGAGTCCCAACACCTCTTTTCTTTGCCAAATCATTCTTAACTCCTCTATTAACTTGTTCTGATTTACAACCACCTTGGTTTGCCTGGCTGGTTAAGTCTCCACGTTTCGCTTTTGTTCCTTCACCACTCATTTTAGACAAAAGTTCAGGGTCTCCTGGTATACTAGTTATGTTAGTTGGAATCACTCTATTAACTGCCAAAAAGTGCTCAACAAAGCCAAGAGTTAGAGAAAGCAAAGCCAGGTCAGGCTCAGGACGTGAGAGTTCCCATTTGAAAAGTTTTTTTAGCGATTCCAGTGAGCAGAGTGGGAAAAAAGACTTCTGGGTGGGCAGAAGTCCCATATCTTTTAGGCTGTGCCTGCGAGGAAAAAAAAAAAATATATAAGATTAGAGAATACAGGTTATATAAAATGTAATAATTAAGCAAATTCATTTACAAGTAGCAAATCTTTCCAACATGTCATATCAAGCGCAAAAGAGCTTTCTAGCTTGCATGCAGGTGGGAAAAGAAAAAAAAAAAAAAAAAAAAAAAAGAAGAAGAGGTCAGACCCCATCCAGGCTTTCTATTGAAAGGAAAAAAGGAGCCTCAGTGCAGCTAGTGATACTTTATTGCACACACGAAATTAGCAAACTTACAGGATAGGTTATACGTATTGTCGTGGCTCGGGGTCTCTTCCTGATCCTGCGACTCCTCCTTCCTGAAGCTGTCTGGCAGCAGGGAGATGACAAGGATGGAGGAGCCCAATCAGGAGCGAAGGATTAATCCGAGGCTGCGGTGGAACGCATGCCTCCCCTGTGGACTGCAGCGGGCATAATGACATCAGAGGGCGGTAACGCGTTTCAGACCATGCGCAGTAGTGCTCCTTCGTCAGACCAGTTTTCGAATTTCGTGTGTGCAATAAAATATCACTAGCTGCACTCAGAGGCACCTTTTTCCTTTCCCAATAGTTGGAACTGCTTCTACCAATTCAAGAGCTGCCCTCAGTGCTAGCGTGGTGCAAATGCATGGTAGTGGAAGTCCATCCATCCCCCTTTTCCTTTTTCCCTCAACAAGATCAAGCTGGAGGACTGTTTTCCCAGCAGAAGCACCCAACAAATTTCCCTTTAAGGCTTTCCATTGAGGACAGGGATCTGCTACTGGCAGACCCTAATCCTGGACCTTTAACCACTTGACCTCTACCCATGACTAGGCCATTGTTTGCAATACGACACTGCATTACTTTAACTGACAATGGCAGTCATGCAGTGCTGTAGCCAAATAAAACTTATGTCATTTTTTTCCCCCACAAATGGAGCTTTCTTTTGTGGTATTTTAACATTACTGTGTTTATTTATAGCGCAAAAAATAAACAGCAATTTTGAAAAGAAAAAAAAACACACACACATACATATATACATACATACATACATACACACACAGTATCTCACAAAAGTGATTATACCTTTTCATGTGACAACACTGAAGAAATTACACTTTGCTATAATGAAAAGTAGTTAGTGTACAGCTTTTATAACAGTGAAAATTTGCTGTCCCCACAAAATAACTCAACACAGCCATTAATGTCTAAACCGCTGGCAACAAAAGCGAGTACACCCCTAATTTAAAAAAGGTCCAAATTGGACCCAAGGTGTCAATATTTTGTGTGGCCACCATTATTTTCCAGCACTGCCTTAACCCTCTTGGGCATGAAGTTCACCTGAGCTTCACAGGTTGCCATTGGAGTCCTCTTCTACTCCTCCATGATGACATCACAGAGCTGGTAGATGTTAGAGACCTTGCGCTCCTCCACCTTCCGTTTGAGGATGCCCCACAAGGTGCTCAATAGGGTTTAGGTCTGGAGACATGCTTGGGAAGTAGGCTTGTGATGGTATCAGATTTTCATGCTGCGATTAAGGATTAAGGTTTTGCCACGGTATACGGTATTATCACGGTATTCAATTATTAAATTTAAATTATTAGATTTCTACCTCACTTGAATTTCATTGCTGAATTTAGGGGCTTTGGTTCACTTATGCACATTATTATATAGTCAGTCAGTACAGACTCTGTGAACCAGGCCTAATATAGGTCATCAAGCAGTGTCTGGCCTTACTGGTGATAACTGGTCCTGGCGCTCGGCTCCGATCCGATGGCCTGGTCATTAAGGGGGCAAATCATTGTGGTCAAGAAGTGGTTAAACCTGAAGGAGGTATTATTTATAAATTACTTTACTATTGCTTTACGCCTGGTTCACATGTATGCGGGTTGGCGGCCCACATTTGCACAGGCATAGCAGACCATTGATTTGAATGGGCTGCTATGTCCTCATTTTCCACAGAAAAAAAGGTGCATGCAGCATTTTTTTTTAATTCAGTGGCCTTGAAATCCATCCTGCTTTTGCACCATGCGATTTACCTGCAGTTCCTGCTCTGGCAAGCTTTCTGCGTTTTTTTATATACGTGGGCACGGCATTTAAAAACACAGTTTGTGTGTGCAGCAACGGCAGGTAAGTTGCATGGTGCAAAAGAAGGATGGATTTCATGGCCACTGCATTTTTTTAAATTCTGCATGCACCTTTTTTTCAGCCGAAAACGCAGGCATAGCAGCTCAAGCCCATTCAAATCAATGGGCTGCTATGCCTGTGCAAATCTGGGCCCCCAACCCGCATACATGTGAACCAGGCCTAAAGCAGTAGTAAAGTCATTAATAGATAAAAACACTGGTCTTCCTGCAGGTTTAACCACTTCTGGACCGCCAGGATTTGCCCCTTTAAAGACCAGGCCATCGGATCAGAGCGCCAGGACCAGTCATCACCAGGTAGGCCAGACACTGCTTGATGGCTATATATTGTAATGTGGGCTGCTGTGTATATATATATATATATATATATATATATATAATATGCTGCTATGCCCATGTATGTATGTATGTATGTATATCTATATCCATCTATATATAAATATATATATAATATCTATCTATCTGCAGAAACTTGCTTGCATTAGCAGTGTTTCTGTGTCTGAGCCCTGGCAGAAGCATGTGGGTGTGTGCTGAGTGGGAGCCGTCTGATTGGTTACAGGGAGGAGCTAAGTCTCTCACTCTAGGATCATATTACCAGAGCTGTTTCTATTGAGTGAGTGAATGAGTCATCCAGCTCACTGAAATGTATCAATTCTAAAGTCAGACTTAAGGAGCAGATAAGACGGTATTTTAAAAATACCACAATAACAATACCGTGGGTATGCAATACCGCGATATATCGAATTACCGAAAACCGGCATATCTCTATTGGGAAGTCCATGACCTTTACCCTCAGCTTCTTTAGCAAGGCAGTGGTCATCTTGGAGACGTGTTTGGGGTCTTTATGTCGGAATACTGCCCTGCAGCCCAGTCTCTGGAGGGAGGGGGGGGGATCATGCTCTGCTTCAGTATGTCACAGTACATGTTGAACTTCATGGTTCTCTCAATGCTCCCTACTTCTGGCAGTCCAGGCGACACACTTCTCTTTGTACTCCTCACCTGGTAGCCGCCACCCACCCTTGACACCATCTGAACCAAATACGTTTATCTTGGTATCATCAGACCACAGAACATGGTTCCAGTAATCCATGTCCTTAGTCTACTTGACTTCAGCAAACTGTTTGCTGGGTTTCTTGTGCATCATTTCTAGAAGAGGCTCCCATCTGGGACGACAGCCATGCAGACCAATTTAATGCAGTGTGCGGCGTATGGTATGAGCACTGACAGGCTGACCCCCCCCCCCCCCCCACCTCTTCAACCTCTGCAGCAATGCTGGCAGCACTCATACGTCTATTTCCCAAAGACAACCTCTGGATATGATGCTGAGCACATGCACTCAACTTCTTTGGTCGACCATGGCGAGACCTGTTCTGAGTTGAACCTGTCCTGTTAAACCACTGTATGGTCTTGGCCACCTTGCTACAATCTTCGTATAGCCTAGGTCGGTGGTGGCAAACCTTGGCACTCCAGATGTTTTGGAACTATGTTTCCCATGATGCTCAACTACACTGCAGAGTGAATGAGCATCATGGTAAATGTAGTTCCAAAACATCTGGGGTGCCAAGCTTCACCATCCTAGGCCATCTTTGTGTAGAGCAACAGTTTTTTTTTTTTTTTTTTTTTTTTAGATCCCCAGAGAGTTCTTTGCCATGAGGTGCCATTTTGAACTTCCAGTGACCAGTAAGAGTGAGAGCGATAACACCAAATTTAACACATTTGCTCCCCATTCACACCTGGGACCTTGTAACACTAATGAGTCACATGACACCGCGGAGGGAAAATGGCTAATTGGGCCCAATTTGGACATTTTCACTTAGTGGTGTACTAACTTTTGTTGCCAGCAGTTTAGACATTAATGGCTGTGTGCTGAGTTATTTTGAGGGGACAGCATATTTACACTGTTATACAAGCTGTACACTCCCTAGTTTACATTGTAGCAAAGTGTAATTTCTTCAGTGTTGTCACATGAAAAGATATAAAAAAAATATTCACAAAAATGTGAGGGGTGTACTCACTTCTGTGATAATATTACTATTATATATATATATATATATATATATATATATATTTTTTTTTTTTTTTTTACTTTGTGCTCTAACACATCCAAAAAAAAAAATAACAGAATTTTTGTAAAATATTACCGTAAAATTCCTTTCTCTGAGTCATCCGACAGTCGCCGCCCACGCATACAGTCTTCACTTATGGGGTATTGACTTCATCTCCACAGGATTTTCTAGGCATAAGACTTGTAAAAGAACAATTAATCTACATAGTCACACCCATGGGGGCTGTCCTAGTCCAATACCCCCCTGCAATAGTCATCCCAATTCAGTTTGGTCGCAAGCAGTGATAGTGTATAAAAAACCCCCAAAGAGGGGCGGGGGCGGCGACTGTCGGAGGACTCCGAGAAAGGAATTTTACGGTAAGATTTTACAAAAATGTTTGTAAAATCTTAATGTTTGTATGTTTTCTCTTACGTCCTCCGACAGTCGCCGCCCACTCATACAGTCTTCACTTATGGGGACGTCCCAAAGCAGTGTAGACATGAGGGGTGGGCAAAGCAACCGCCAGAAAAGCAACGCAGTACCCACATCAGAGAAGGGAACCTTACATGCACAGAAAGGTAACCTTCTGGGTAACAAAAAATCGGATTTTTGTAAGATCTTACCGTAAAATCCTTTTCTCTTAGCTCATTGACAGACGTAGTCTTCTTGATTCACAAGAACTGGGTTATGTTGTCTCCGCAGGAGTAGGACTAGGCAGAAAAGAAAAAACGTTCTGGCTCCACCCTAGGGGCAGTCCCAGAGGGTATATCCTCCCTCTCTCTGCTACAAGGCATCAGTTCTGTCACAAAGCAGCAACAGAGAATTTAACCCAACCCAACTCAATGATAGAGGGGCGGGTACTACGTCTGTCAATGAGCTAAGAGAAAAGGATTTTACGGTAAGATCTTCCAAAAATCCGATTTTCTCTGTCGCTCATTGACAGACGTAGTCTTCTTGATTCACAAGAACTGGGACATCCAGAAGCAGTGCCAAAAATGATGGGTGGGATTGACAGAAATCAAAATCCAATCTAGAAGGCCCAACCGGTGCCAAACTAGAAGTTTTAAAGGCTCATTATAAACAAAGAATGAGACTCAAATAAAAATTCCAACGGAAAAAAACCCTCGAGGTAGACCACTGGTCTCCTCAAATGGCGGCCTGCAAAACCTTGCGGCCAAACGAGGCATCAGACGATGCCATTACATCAACTTTATAATGTTTTGTAAAGGTATGCACCGACGACCAGGTAGCCGCCTTGCACACCTGGACCACTGACGCCTGATGGCGAAAGGCCCATGACGCACTAAGTGCCCGAGTGGAGTGCGCCTTAACAGGGAACGGGGGCTCCCGACCCTTAATAGAATAAGCCTGTACCACCGTCTGTCTGATCCATTTGGAAATAGTCGCGGCAGATGCAGGCAACCCCTTTTTGGGTCCATCCGGGATCACAAAAAGTGAATCCGTCTTGCGAAACGAGTCTGTCGTTTTCAAGTATACCCTGATCGCCCGGACCACATCCAAGGAATGTAAAGCAAACTCCCGAGGATGACTGGGCTTAGGACACAGGGAAGGTAATACAATTTCTTCATTCAGATGAAATTCTGAAACCACTTTTGGTAGGAAGGATGGGTTCGGACGAAGAACCACCTTATCTCTATGAACCACCAGATATGGGGAACGACAAGATAAAGCGGCCAGTTCTGACACCCTGCGTGCAGAAGTAATAGCCACCAAGAAGGCCACCTTCTGGGACAACGTAGGTAGAGGAATCTCCCTAATATCTTCAAAGGGAGGTTTCTGAAGAACCGACAATTCTAAAATTAAGATCCCAGGGTGGTAACGGCGCGCGCACTGGCGGAGCCAGATGTCGCACCCCCTGGATGAAATTCCGCACCAAGGAATGAGTAGCCAAAGGCTTCTGAAAGAAGATAGCTAATGCTGAGACCTGACCCTTGATAGTACTCAAGGCCAGTTTCTGCTCAACCCCTTGTTGCAGAAAAGCTAATATTCGACTAACCGAATAAGACCGTGGACGGAACCCCAGAGGTTCACACCATGCAATGTAGGACTTCCATGTGCGATGATAAATCTTTCTGGAAGTCGCTTTCCTTGCTTTAACTAGAGTAGGAATAACTGAAGCTGACAATCCCTTGTCCTTCAGCACCTGGGTCTCAATAGCCAGGCCGTTAAAGCCAGCGATCGTAAAGCAGGATGGAAGATCGGTCCCTGAGACAGTAGGTCCTCCCTGAGAGGAAGTCTCCACGGGACGTCCGCCACCAGTCTGACCAAGTCGGAGTACCAAGCTCGGCGAGGCCAGTCCGGAGCTACCAGGATTACTGGAATTCCTTCCTTCTCTATCCTGCGAAGAAGTCTTGGCAGTAACCCGAGAGGGAAGGCATACATTAGCTGGTATTGCCCCCACGGGGCGATCAGTGCGTCTGCGGTCTCTGCTAGAGGATCGCGGGAGCGAGCCACAAATCTCTGTACTTTCCTGTTGAATCGTGATGCCAACAGATCCACATCCGGGGTGCCCCAACGTAGGCACAACTGGTGGAAAACTTCTGGATGGAGGGACCATTCCCCCTGATCCAGAGTCTGACGGCTGAGATAATCTGCCTGCCAATTTTCCACCCCCGGAATGAACACCGCAGAGATCGCTGGAACAAATCGTTCCGCCCAGCGAAGAATGCAAGCCACTTCCTTGGCCGCTCGGACACTCTTGGTGCCCCCCTGGTGATTGACATAAGCCACGGCCGTGGCGTTGTCCGACTGGATCCGAACTGGGCTGCCCTGGAGCTGCTCGGTCCAGTGAATCAGACAAAGTCTGATCGCTCTCAGTTCCAATACATTTAATCGGCAACCTGGATTCTTCCGGGGACCAAAGTCCCTGGACAGATAACTGACCGAGAATTCCTCCCCATCCGGATAGACTGGCATCCGTGGTCACTATCGTCCAATATATTGGCAGAAATGACTTTCCCTGGCTGAGCATCAGAGACCGAAGCCACCAGACCAGAGACTCTCTGGTCTGTTTGCTCAATCGGATCCGATTGTCCAGGGATTCCGGATTCCGATTCCATCTGAGAAGAATCTCTTGCTGAAGAATTCGGGTATGGGACTGGGCAAATGGGACTGCTTCGAAGGAAGCCACCATCAACCCCAGAACCCTCATGCAAGTTCGAAGAGAAGACCAGCTGTTGGATAGTAACAACTGGACTGCTGATTGAATCTTCCGGAGTTTCCCTACCGGAAGGAAAACTCTTGTCCTGACTGTGTCTAGAATTAGACCCAGATATTCGAGCCTCTGGGTGGGAACCAGAAATGACTTTTGCTGGTTCACCAGCCACCCGAACTCCTGTAAAGAAATTATAGTAATTTCTATGTTTTGTAGCAGGGTCTGAGGAGACTCTGCATGAAGCAGGAGATCGTCTAGGTAACCTAGAATCGATATGCCTCTTTGGCGCAGTAGTGCCGACATTGGGGCCAACACCTTCGTGAAGACCCGAGGAGCCATGGTGAGACCGAAAGGTAACGCCACAAACTGATAGTGGTTCTCTTCTACGGAAAAGCGTAGAAACTGCTGATGTCCTGCGAAAATGGGAATGTGAAGATAGGCGTCCTTGATGTCTATGGACGCTAGGACATCCCCTGGATGCAGGAAGGCTGCTACTGTGCGAATGGATTCCATCTTTAATTTTCTTATGTTGAGAAAGGAATTGAGTGCCCTTAAGTCCAGAATTGGACGCACTTTGCCCTCTTTCCTGGGTATTGTAAATAGGTTTGAATAAAACCCCTGAAAACGTTCTGTCCAAGGAACGTGGACTACCACTCCTTGTTGTAGTAAATCCGTGACTGCTCTCCGCAGATCTTCTAGACGATCCGGGGATAGTCGGATATTGGAAGGGAAGAATCGCGCCGGTGGGAGAGATCGAAACTCGATCTTGTACCCTGACCTTATGACTTCGCAAACCCACTTGTCCGGGATTCTGGAAAGCCATGGATCCGGGAACCGGCGAAGACGTCCCCCCACCCCAATTATGGGTGGGGGCGCACCTTCAGGCTTTGGACGATTTATCTTCAGGTCTGGAGGGGGCGGGCTTTTGCTTGCCCGACCAACGTCCCCTGAAGGAGCTTTGGAGGACCTAATTTTTTCACCCGCGGGACGAAAAAACTTTTTGTGAGCAGAGAAAGAAGGCCCTCGTCTTTGACGAGGTCCTTTACCTTTAACATTTTGCGGTAAAAAGGTGCTCTTTCCTCCCGTGAGATCCTTAATGATCTCATCTAAGTTGGCTCCAAATAGACGCTCTCCTAAAAAGGGGATATTAGCCAACGCTTTTTTGGAACCTTGGTCGGCTAACCAACCTTTTAGCCACAGTGTACGCCTGAGAACCACTGCTGAAACTGATGCTCGCGCCAATAATGGAGTGGCGTCTAACGCCGCATCACACACAAACTGTAACCCCTGTATCATTTGTTCCAACAAATCTGATACCGCCTGAGGGACTTCTTCTAAGTCCCGGCGTAACCACTTGGTCCATTCAGTTACAGTCTGCGAAACCAGTCCAATAGCAATTATTGGTCTGAAAGCTGATCCAATCAAGGAAAACATGGTGCGAGACATAGCTTCTATCTTGCGATCCACTGGATCTTTAAAAGACGGAGCGTCTTCTAAAGGAATAACCGTGGCTTTATTCAATCTAGAAATTGGTGAATCCACCACAGGTGGTTCTGTCCATTTCTTAATGAGGGTGTCCTCAAACGGATAACGCCTGTTAATGCGTTTAGAAATAGCAGAAGTGCGTTTTGGCAGACTCCATTCTTCTTTGATTGGATTGCCAAAACATTTGGGCAATGGAAAAACCTTTGCTACTTTGATGCGTTTTTTAGTCCCAAAGGGGATTTCAGTTTCAGCTATTTCCGACGGAATACCCTGTAATCTTAAGGTTTCTTGAACAGATACAATGAGTGCGTTTACCAACGCTTCCTCTCGGGCTATGGCTGATGCCGAAACATCCTCCTCACTGTCTGAAGAGACAGTACCCGAGACACCAATCCCAGATGAAGTACAAGATGCAACTGCAGAAATAGGCTCAGATTCTGAATCCGAAGTTTCAGATAATAAGGGGTTAGGCGGGGGTCGCTTTCTTGCGCCCTGTCCCTGACAAGCCACTTCCACCCGGGACACAAAAGTTTCCATAATAGCTGACAATGATTCAACCGTCAGTGGGGTGCTGGAGGATCCTGCAGACACCTCGAGGGGATCCGGTGGAGATGCATGAGTGGCAGGGTCCATGTTAATTCAGGACACCTCTGCCAGAAAAAACAAAAACTTTTTTTTTTTTTTTTTAAATAAAAAATACCTCTTTTTTTATGTGTATCCCCCTAGCGCAATAGCGCCCCTCAGAGTACCTGCTTCTCAATCCCCACAGAGAGAGAGAGAGGGACCCTCAAGGCTCACCACCCGATGCAGAGAAGTTTCCAACCAACTGCAGTCAGCGTCTGTCTTTTACAGACTGGAAAGAGCTGTGTTCGTTTTCCCGGGTAGAAGGACGTAGCTCCGCCCCCTGTGTACGCCTTCCGGCGTTCCCAGCTCTCCACGAGGTAGCTGGGCTCATCAAACATGGCCGCCCCCATACAGGAGACAATAGACTCCAAAAACATGGCGGCCGGCGTGACCTGAGGACATTCATGCACCCGGTCTACAGCAAAATGGCGGCGGACTGCCGAAATCGTTTTTCCCAGCACATCCACCTGCATCTCTGCTAAATGGCGGTTTATCGATCTGCAGGAGGTACACTACAATTAAGGTAGGATTATACCTCCTATGTCTGCTGTAATACTACAGTCTGCTGGGTAGAGTGTTAGCTCTCAAACCAAGTCCACTTCCCACCAAACACATGCTGTATTTACAAGGGGGACTTTTAGTGTCAGACAGATACTGACCATGTATGGAGGGGCCCATAATTCATACTGCCTCATAACGAGGAAAAAAGGGAACGTTTACTCACCATACCGAACCGACAGGCACCCTCTCTTCACAGTACCCTCTCCACCGGGGTGGGGGGTTGTGGACCACTCCGGACGCCTCGACTCTCTGGTTCCTGGCGTCCAAGCGAGACTTAACTCGCAAGGTCAGTCCCTCCAATGGGACTCCGTCGCGGCCGACCCAGCGCGGAGCTCTGGTCTGCACGCGCTCGTAGGCAGAAACCGGGGTGACCACTGGATCTCAACATCCAGCCCGTCGCCCGGCCCCGCATACTTACTTGAATGTGTCGCGGCCGACCAAGCGCGATGCAATGGTCTGCGCGCGCTCGTAGGCCGGCTGGGGTGACCACTAGTGTCGCCCAGATCCGGCATAATTGCTTGAAGATCTCACAGGAAAAAACACTGGAGAAAACTACCTAAAAAATATTTTTTCTAAAAAAAAAAAATCTTGCCAGGACCAAAAGATCCCAGCAAGGAACTTAGTTCCTTACTCCTGACTAGACAGAAAAAAACTGATGCCTTGTAGCAGAGAGAGGGAGGATATACCCTCTGGGACTGCCCCTAGGGTGGAGCCAGAACGTTTTTTCTTTTCTGCCTAGTCCTACTCCTGCGGAGACAACATAACCCAGTTCTTGTGAATCAAGAAGACTACGTCTGTCAATGAGCGACAGAGAAAAGGGCTCAACATGAGCAACAACCCAGGAAAACAAATAACCAAGGGGATAAAACAACCCCCAACAGTCAGGGACCCACCCAAACCAGGGTACCCTATGGCACTGCCGCACAGAGAACTTTGCAGCCAAAGGAGGCATCAGCTGACGCCAGAACAAAAATTTTGTAGAATTTTGAAAAGGTGTGCACAGACGACCAAGTCGCAGCCTTGCACACCTAGGCCATCGAGGCCTGATGCCGGAAAGGCCCAGGACGCACTCACCGATCTGGTAGAAGTGCGCCTTGACAGGGAAGGGAGGAACCCGTTCCCGCAACGAATAGGCCTGTACAATGGTCTGTCTGATCCATTTGGCAATGGTTGCTGCAGACGCAGCCATACCCTTCCGAGGTCCCTCAGGAAGGACAAAGAATCAAGATTTTTGAAAGGATTCAGTCGAAGACAGGTAAATCCTGATCGCCCTGACAACATCCAAAGAGTGCAAGGCAACCTCCTTTGGATGCTTAGGGTTCGCACAAAGCAAAGGTAAAACAATGTCCTCGTTCAGGTGGAATTCCGAAACCACTTTTGGCAAAAAGGACGGATTAGGTTGCAAGACCACCTTATCCCTATGAACCACCAGGTAAGGGGAACGGCAAGACAATGCCGCCGGCACTCTGCGAGCAGAAGTGATCGCCACAAGAAAGGCGACCTTTTTAGACAGCAGAGGCAACGAGATTTCCCTGATGTTTTCAAACGGGGAACGCTGTAACACGGACAGAACCAAGTTGAAGTCCCATGGAGGTAAGGGCTCCCTTCTGGGAGGGGCCAAGTGACGCACACCTTAAATGAAGGTGCGAATCAAGGAATGAGACGCCACAGGGCGCTGAAAAAGAACAGCCAGTGCAGATACCTGGCCTTTAATCGTGGCCAACGCCAGGCGCTGGTCCACACCAGTCTGGAGCAAAGCTAACACCCTCGCCACCGAGTAGGAACGAGGAGAAAAACTCCTGGACTCACACCAGGCAAAAAAAGCTTTCCATGTACGGTAATAAATCTTACCAGAAGAGGCTTTTCTAGCCTTGATCAAAGTAGGAATGACCTCTGAGGAGAGACCCCTGTCTCTCAGGACCTGGCTTTCAACAGCCATGCCGTTAAAGCCAGCGACTGTAAAGCAGGATGGAAGATCGGTCCCTGAGACAGCAGATCTTCCCGCATTGCCAGCCGCCAAGGAGGCTCTACAGCCAGGTGAATGATGTCCGCGTACCAGGAGTGGCGAGGCCAGTCCGGCGCCACCAGAGTCACCAATGTCGGTTCCGAGGCCAACCTGCGAAGGTACCTGGACAACAGCTGAATCGGAGGAAAGGCATATATCAGGCGATACTGATGCCAAGGCACCACCAGCGCGTCCGAGGCGTCTGCCAGAGGATCGCGCGTTCTGGCCACGAACCTTTCCACCTTGTTGTTTAGCCGAGATGCGAACAGATCCACATCCGAGGATCCCCACTTCGCACACAGCATTTGTAATACCTCCGGGTGCAAGGACCATTCCCCCTGGTCCAGGGTCTGGCGGCTCAGATAATCTGCCTGCCAATTCTCCACACCCAGAATGTGAACTGCAGAGATCGCCGGGACAGGATTCTCGGCCCAAGACAAAATGCTGGTCACTTCCTGGGCCACCCGGGCACTCCTGGTGCCCCCTTGGTGGTTGATATACGCCCCAGGGTGGCCCTGCAGACGATCCGACCAATGGATCAAGCACAGTCTGATCGCTCTCAACTCTAAAATGTTTATCGGGAGGGAAGATTCCTCCTCCGACCAAGTGCCCTGGGCAGACAGGTTGCCCAGAACGCCACCCCAGCCCGACAGGCTGGCATCCGTGGTTATCACAGTCCACAGAATTGCCCGGAAAGATTTTCCGTCCGACACCGCTGGGGACTGAAGCCACCACAAGAGGTCCATTCTGGCCTGGCGACTCAAGAGACACTCTCAGGTCCAAGGACTGAGGCAGTCTGTCCCACCTGGCCAGGATCTCCGTTGAAGAGATCGCGTGTGAAACTGTGCAAACGGTATCACCTCGAAGGCCGACACCATCAACCCCAGAGACCGCATACAGTTCTGAGTGACGAGGATTCGTTGTCCCTGAGGGACCTAACCTCGTTCTGTAGGGTCCGGAGCTTGTCCTCCGGGAAGAAAACCTTTGCTTGAGCAGAGTCCAGAACCATTTCCAGATATTGGAGACGAACCGAAGGCGACAAGGTCGACTTCTGAATGTTGATGGTCCACCCGTACTCCTGGAGCGTCTGGACCGTAGTGGACAGATCGCGCAGCAGGCTCTGACTGGCACTCAATCGTAACAGGAGATCGTCCAGATATCCCAAGACCGCAATGCCCTGTGCCCAGAACAGGCGCCAACACTTTGGTAAAGACCCTTGGAGCCGAAGCGAGACCGAAAGGTAAAGCCACAAACTGGTAATGATCCTCCGCGATGGCGAATCGGAGATACCTCTGATGACCCTCGAAAATGGGGATGTGTAGATACGCATCCTTTAGGTCTATAGATGCCAGGAACTCCCCGGATTCAGGGAGGCCACCACCGAACGGAGCGATTCCATACGGAATTTTCTAACGCGCACAAAGCGGTTCAGCGCTTTCAAGTCCAGAATCGGACGCACTTTGCCCTCCTTTCTGGGCACAGTGAACAGATTTGAATAAAAACCCCAAAACCTGTCCCGATGAGGTACCGGGGCGATAACCCCTTGGGCAAGGAGATCCTGCACCGCCTGATGCAGGTCCTGCAACCGCCCTGGTGTCAAATGAAGATTTGGAGGGAAAGAATCTGTTCGCCGGCCGTGAAAGAAATTCGATCTTGTACCCTGACCGAATGATTTCCTGAACCCACCTGTCCGTGATTTGGAGCAGCCAAGGTTGGAGGAAACTGCGCAAACGTCCCCCCACCCCTGAAACGGGTGAGGGCGCCCCTTCAGGCAGAGGTGGACTGAGCCGCCTGGCCGGATTTTTGTTTGCCAAATCAGGGCTTCTTCTGGCCACCTTGGCCCTTGAAGGGTTTTCCACTGTTCTGTGCCTTGAAGGCACAAAAGGACCCCTGAGTAGGTTTAAAGGAGGGGGCCCGCTTACCGCGGAAAAACTTACCCTTAGGGTTCTGGGGCAGCAAAGTACTCTTACCCCCAGTGACTCCTTTAACCAATTCATCCAGGGATTCCCCAAAAAGGCGAGACCCCGCATAAGGGATATCAGCCATCGTCTTCTTTGATTTTTGGTCAGCCGACCAACATTTCAACCATATTAAGCGACGGTTAATCACAGCGACACTGGACAAGCGTATCGCCAAAGGGTCCTCATTTAGAGCCGCATCGCACAAATACATGACCCCACAATAGATCTGATCCACCATCTCCCCTGTAGTGGGAGGGGCAGAGTCGGCCATGAGGGTGCGTCCAATCCACCACAGCCTGAGCCACCATCACAGAGGCAAAAATAGGCTTGAGCATGGAACCCGCCACCATGTAGGAATGTCGGGCAAGAGATTCCAGCCTCCTATCCGTAGGGTCCCTAAACACCGGAGAGTCCTCGGCAGGGAGCAGGGTAGATTTGTTCAATCTGGCCACCGTGTGATCCACTTGAGGAGGCACACACCAGCGTGCCATCGTAGAGGCCGCAAAAGGGTAGAGAAGTTGAAACTTCTTAGGCACCACGAAGGTGTGTTTTAAGTTACGCCATAGCTCATTAACCTTATGGTGAACCTCTGCGGGGCAAGGAAAAACCTGCGCCGTCTTGCGGGTCCTGTGTGTACCAAAAGAGGACAACGCCCGGAGGAGTGGGCTCATCCTCCAAATGTAGTGTTTCCTTTACCGCTAGGATCAACTCATCCATAGCTGCGCGTTCCTCGGGGGGGCCGGGGGAGTCATCCACCCCTGCAACCTCCGCCTCCCCCTCAGACTCTTGCGGGTCCTGAGAAGAGCGAGACCCCGAAAGGGCCATGCTACCTACAGCAACCATATCACACTCAGAATCAGAAGAAAATTCTAGGCCTTTTCCTAGCAGCACGTTCAGACATCAGCACATCCATTTTTGACACCAAAGTTGCCACAACAGCAGCCAAATTGGTGACTGTAGAGGATTCAGAGGACCATGAATCCCCCACCAAAGCTGGAAGAAATTTGCTGTCCTGGGATTCCATAGTAGAAATAAAAAGGTTTTTTTTTTTTTAAACTGGCCCTTTAAGAGCGCTGTGGACCCCCACAGCAAACCACTATCGAGACTGAGACACAGACCCCCCGCAGGAACAAAACTGACCAGGACGAGTGCACAAAGCAGGATAAGAAAGGAACAGCAGGACAGACACCCCACAGTGTGTTACCAGCTTCTTCGGGCGGCTCTGTGAGAAAGGAGGACATGATGTCACCGCTGGAGGCTGAACTAGGCTGCAGGCCAAGGGAAAATGGATGCCTATAGAAACTAAAGGGAGGCTTTGGCAAGATGGCCGCCGACATGTGCTCTGAACGATCGCAATGCCACACGCAAGATGGCGCCGCAAGGCGCCAAAATCACTACATAGCATGCTGTAGAAATGCCCACAATGAAGCCAGACATGCTTCCCACACTTAAAATGGCGGACCGGCGGTATTTAACCCCGCAGCGGTCGCCGCATGCGTCTGCACCTCCAAGCACCCAAAAGTGACCTTAGGAGAGGGACCCCGAAAAAAACCCCACACATCGCTGCTGAGAGGGAATAAAAAGTCCCCGCAGGGACCGGATCAGGGAGCCCAAAAACGTACAGACATAGGGGACACCACAGACACACAGGACTGCCAACCCCAGACAGAGGCCCCACACAGAGTGTACTTACCTGTACCCAATGGCGTGGGGTGCCTCATATCAAATGGAAAACCGCCCACCCTCAGATGGCAAGGGAGTGCCGCCAGCCAGAATGCAGGACACTATGAGTGCAAGGATGAACCAATGCTGTGTCCAGTGAGGTAGCCACCTCACATGGCTGCATCCCTGATGGACAGGGACGGGTCGTTTGTGAGGCCAGGGCAAACACACAGCCTGCGAAACGCTCGATGGCGGGCTGGGGTTCCATCTGACCCTCTGTCCTGGAGAACCAGGACGGTCAGTCCGATTCCCAGCTCCGCAGACGCCGTCTTCATCCGAAGATCCACTAACTAGTGCTGAAAAATTAACAGCTAGCAAAGTAAAGAAAAAAAACAGAATTTTTGTAAAATCTTACCTGTAAAATTCCTCTCTCCGAGTCCTCCAACAGTCGCCGTCTCTTCATATTCGTCACAATGGGTTATGACTTTTGCTCCGTAGGAGTAGCTAGGCAACAGAATATGTCAATATTAAGGCTTTTAACATATCCCACCCCCAGGGGGTGGTCCCCTCAGTCAATACCCTCCTACTTCCTGTATCCATACCTCAGTTTCAGTGGAATAGCAGTAGAGTATACAACCAAACCCCAAAAGAGGGGCAGGGGCGGGGGCGGCGACTGTGAAAGGAATTTTACAGGTAAGATTTTACAAAAATTCTGTTTTCTCTTACGTCCTCCAACAGTCGCCGCCTCTTCATATTCGTCATAATGGGGACGTCCCAAAGCAGTGCAAACATGAGGGGTGGGAAACGCAGTCGCGCCTAAGGCAACGTCGTCTCCACATCAGAGAAAGGAACCTTACCAAGGGAAGGAAACCAGCTGGGTAGCATGAAAAAAAGGTGCTCAACAGGAGCAACAACCCAGGAAAAAACAAATAACCTAGGGATAAAATTATATCCCAAACAGCCAAGGGCCCAAAACAAGGGACCCTAAGGAACTGCCGCACTAAGAACCTTGCAGCCAAAGGAAGCATCAGCCGATGCCTGAACATCCACCTTGTAGAACTTCGTGAAGGTGTGAACGGACGACCAAGTCGCCGCCTTACACACCTGGGCCACAGAAGCCCGATGATGACAGGCCCAAGACGTACTCAGAGATCTGGTAGAGTGCGCCTTTACAGGCATAGGAGGAACTTTTCCCTTCAAAGCATATGCCTGTTCAATGGTCTGTCTGATCCATTTGGCGATGGTAGAAGCCTATGCCGCCATGCCCTTCCGAGGACCCTCTGGAAGGACAAAAAAGGAATCCGACTTGCAAAAAGATTCAGTCGATTTCAGGTAAACCCTGATCGCCCGAACAACATCCAGGGAGTGCAATCCCACCTCCTTCGGATGCTTGGGCTTTGCGCAGAGCGAAGGTAGGACAATATCCTCATTGAGGTGAAAATCCGAAATCCTCATCGGAAGAAAAGAAGGGTTAGGTCCCAAGACCACCTTATCCAAGTGAACGACCAGATACGGAGACCTGCAGGACAAAGCTGCCAGCTCCGACAACCGGCGAGACGAAGTGATCGCCACCAAAAAGGCAACCTTCTTGGACAACGAGATCTTTCTGATCTGTTCAAAGGGAGCATGTTGTAACACGGACAGAACAAGATTCAAGTCCCAAGGAGGCAGGGGTTCCCTCCTAGGAGGGACCAGATGTCGCACCCCTTGGACAAAAGTGCTAACCAAGGAGTTAGATGCCACAGGTCGTTGAAAAAGAACGGCCAACGCAGACACCTGACCCTTGATCGTAGCCAGCGCCAAACGCTGGTCAACACCCGTTTGAAGGAAGGACAACACCCTAGACACAGAGTACGTGCAAGGGGAATGCCCCCTGGACTCACACCAGGCAAAATAGGCCTTCCAAGTACGGTAATAGACCTTCCCTGAGGAAGACTTCCTCGCGTTGATCAAAGTGTGAAAGACCTCAGGGGAGAGACCCCTATCCTTCAGGACCTCGGTTTCAACAGCCAGGCTGTCAAAGCCAGCGACTGTAAAGCAGGATGGAATATCGGTCCTTGAGACAGAAGATCTTCTCAAAGAGGCAGACGCCCCGTCGACCGCCAGATTCACGAGGTCTGCGTACCAGGACCGGCGAAGCCAGTCCGGTGCCACAAGAATCACCGTGTGCGGTTCCGAGTTCAACCTGCGAAGGAACCTGGACAGCAGTTGAATCGGTGGGAATGCGTACAGCAGTCGGTATTGATGCCACGGAGCTACCAACGCGTCTGACGCGTCTGCCCGAGGATTGCGTGTCCGTGCCACGAACCTTTTCACCTTGTTGTTCAGACGAGACGCGAACAGGTCCACATCTGGAAGACCCCACTTCGCGCACAACATCTGGAAGACATCCGGGTGAAGTGACCATTCCCCAAGGTCCAGGGTCTGGCGACTCAGATAATCCGCCTGCCAGTTCTCCACCCCCGGAATGTGAACTGCCGTTATCGCCGGGACGTGTGTCTCGGCCCAAGACAGAATGTCGGCCACCTCCCGAGCCGCCCGGGCACTCCTGGTGCCCCCTTGGTGGTTGATGTAGGCCACCGCTGTGGCATTGTCCGTCTGCACCCGAACCGGACGGCCCTGCAGCCTGTCCGTCCAACGTCGAAGGCAGATTTATCGCTCGTTGTTCCAGAATGTTGATCGGAAGAGAGGATTCCTCCACCGACCAAGTTCCCTGGGCGGACAGACAGGCTGGCATCCGTGGTGACCACCGTCCATGAGAGAGGACGATACGCATCCTTCAAGTCGATGGAGGCCATGAATTCCCCCGGAACCAGGGCAGCCACCACCGACCGCAGGGATTCCATGCGGAACTTGCGAACCCGCACAAAGCGGTTCAGAGCCTTCAAGTCCAGAATCGGACGCACCTTGCCCTCCTTCCTGGGCACGGTGAACAGATTGGAATAGAACCCCCGAAATCTGTCCCGATGAGGCACCGGAACCACTACTCCCCGAGCCCGCAGATCCCGCAAACGCTCCGGAGACAGTTGAAGATTCGAGGGAAAAAATCTGCTCTCCGGCCGAGAGAGAAACTCGATCTTGTAGCCAGATCGAACAATTTCCTGAACCCACCTGTCCCGAACACGGGCCAGCCAGGGTTGAAGAAAACCGAGCAAGCGTCCCCCCACCCCAGAACCGGGTGAGGGCGCCCCTTCAGGCCGCACTGTTGTGGGCAGCGGATCCGGACTGGCCGGACTTCTGCTTACCTGTCCACGGCTTCTTCTGTGAGCCTTGGCCTTTGAACGGCTTGCCCTTATAGTGTGACCGAAAGGCACGAAAGGAACCCTGAGAGGGCCGAAAAGAAGCGGTCTTCTTACCAGGAGCCGCCTTAGCCTTGTGGAATTGGGGCAAGAGCGTGCTCTTACCACCCGTGATCCCTTTAATCAGTGTATCCAAGGAATCGCCAAAAAAGGCGAGATCCGTTATAGGGTAGATTAGCCAAGGTCTTGCGTGAAGACTGGTCCACAGACCAACACTTCAGCCAAATCAGGCGGCGTGACAACACCGCCACACTGTGCACACGTGCAGCCAACGGTACTATATCCAAGTCCGCATCACACAAATACATGACACCCTGATGGATTTGATCCACCATAGCCAACGTCTCTGGAGGGGCAGAGTCAGCCACCAGGACGCGCCTAAGCACCTGCGTCCAATTTACGACAGCCTGAGCTGCCATAAGTGAAGCAAAAATAGCTTTGAGCATAGAACCGGTAACCGAATAAGTATGACGGGTAAGAGACTCCAGCCTCCTGTCCGTGGCATCCCGGAACACCGGCGTATCCTCAGCAGGAATCGCAGTAGACTTATTCAGAACCGCTAACGCGTGATCCACCGGAGGTGGCACACACCAACGTTCATCAGTAGCGGGCGTGAAAGGATAACGCAGCTTGAACCTACTTGGCACAGCAAAAGGCTTCCGCAGATTGCGCCACTGTTCACTAACAGCGCGCTGAAAATCATCAGTGCAAGGAAAAACCTGTGAAGATCTGCGTTTCCGCTGCGTCCCATAGGAGGCTAAAACAGCAGGAGGACATGGCTCATCCTGCAAACGCAGTGTTTGATAGAAGCAACAAATTCATCCATGAGTGCAAGCTCTTCAGACGAGCCAGGGGGAGAATTATCAACCCCTTCCACCTCAGCCTCCACTTCTGATCCCACAAGATCCAGGGAGGAACGGGACCCCGATAAGGAGACCCCAGCCATAGCAGCCCCATCACCCTCGGAATCAGAGGAAATTGAAACTCTGGGCCGTTTAGTGGATTGAGCAGCCACCAGCATTTGCACCTGAGCAGCAAGGTTAGCCACAACAGCAGCCAAATCACCCCCTGGGGGGGGGAAACAGCAGCCCCTTGGCCTCCCACCAAAGTGAGAGGAAATTTGCTTTCCTGAGAATCCATGCCCCCAAAAAATTTTGCAGGAGAATAAAGGGTAACTGCCCCTTTAAAAGCGCGGTCAGCGCAGCCCACCGCACTCACACACCAGCACAAGCCGACCCCCACAGGGAAAAGCACAAACTCAGGCAAGGATTCAGGACAGAGGATAAAACCTGCAGAGACCACCGCTGCTGCTGCTGCCTCGATCGGTGCGCCCAGGAGAAGAGGAAGTGATGCAATACAGGGCGCTCTATTAAAGCCTATGGAGGGCTACAAGAAAATGGCCGCCTGCAGTGCCAGCATGAGGCCGGAGCGATCGCCGCCAAAATGGCGGCGCTTGGCGCCCGAAAACGCCGCTCCCGCCCACAGTGAAACACCAGTACACATGCAGTATTGTAAAAACAATGGCGGACCGCAGCAGCGGTCGCCTCAAGTATGCACAACATGATTCACATCACGCTCGTAGCACACAGCCTGTCACACAGTAAAAGACAGCACACATTCTGACACAGAGACAGTGCAGTATAGCCCCCCTCCTTGCATTCCACAGACAGATAGGGAGTCCAACAGTGTGAACAGGGGCAGGGTTACACAGTCCCAGACTGACACCCCCCAAACAGACAGGTCCCCACACAGATACACTTACCTCCTAAATGGCGTGGGGAACCCGCACAAGCGATCAAGCCACTGCACATGGGACAGGAAGAGTCGCAGCCAGGACGCAGGAGAACTGCGGAGCGATACCGCAAGGCGTCCAGTGAGGTAGCCACCTCACAATAGCATCCCTGCAGCGAACAGGGATGGGTCGTTCATTGTGCCAGGAAAAATACCTGACTGAACGCCCGATGGCAGGCTGGGAAGCCACTGACCCACAACCTGCGACCAGGGGGGTCAGCCCGAGACCCAGCCCGCACGATCCTCTTCATCAGAAGAACTAACTAATGCTGACAAAAGTAACAGCTAAGTAAAGAGAGAGAAAAAAACTAAAATAAAATCAAAAAAAGAGAAAAGGCTGAGACAAAATGCCCCAGCATAGAAACATCCAGCTACTCCTGACAAGCTAGACATTGAAACTGAGGTATGGATACAGGAAGTAGGAGGGTATTGACTGAGGGGACCACCCCCTGGGGGTGGGATATGTTAAAAGCCTTAATATTGACATATTCTGTTGCCTAGCTACTCCTACGGAGCAAAGGTCATAACCCATTGTGACGAATATGAAGAGGCGGCGACTGTCGGAGGACGTAAGAGAAAAGACATCTTTTGTAAATAAATCATAAAAAGAAAAAAGAGGAAGGCGGAGACTGTAGCCTCAGCACAGGGAAGCCTATCCACTCCTAAGCTAGGCAGAAGACGAACTGAATTGGGATGGCTATTGCAGGGGGGTATTGGACTAGAAGGACAGCCCCCATGCGTGTGACTATGTAGATTAATTGTTCTTTTACAAGTCTTATGCCTAGAAACTCCTGTGGAGATGAAGTCAATACCCCATAAGTGAAGACCGTATGAGTGGGCGGCGACTGTCGGAGGACGTAAGAGAAAAATATATATATTTTTTAAACTTTATGCTCTAAAACATCCAAAAAAATAAATAATTTCTTCTATTCTGCTACATATGTTTGGTTAAAAATCCAAATAAGCGTATATTGATTGGTTTACATGAATGTTATAGCTTCTACTGTGAAAGACCCAACCAGGACAGGGGCTTTTTGAGAGGACTGGAGACAAGACTCCTACCCACTGATTATGGGCCATGGAGAGAGTAGATCATTCTCCAATGATGGATAACCACCTAATGGACACAGAGAGAGGAATGGATCAATTCTCTGAATAAGGAAAATAAAGCATCCCTTCTGGAGTGGATAATGAGATGTAATTTTAATCTTGTACAGGTTAATGGTCAGAGGGAATATGGTGGCCCTCCTGCAGATTGGGTGGGAGAGGCTCCTTCAAATGGGACAGAAACATATCAACATATCCATAAAGATAAATAAATTCCACTGTATCAAGACTGCTATAAAATTGTATTAGTTTGTCTCAGACTGTTGTAGGCTGTTCCTGGCCAGTCTGAGTTGGGACTGGATCAAGGTTTATGGTAAGTGTGTATCCCATAGCGTGCCTCCTAAGTATGTATTCCCAATGTTAAAGGAATAGTATAAGCAAGCACACAAAAACTCATTAGTCACATGTAATGAGTGATCTAAAGCGATCTGTATTCTTTTTTAAAAAAGTTCCTTCCTTTTATTCTATCTATTTTTGTGGCAGTCACGTGACTTTTCTTCCCCAGCTCCCTTCACCGTTCAGAGCAGCTGGGTGTGTCATTACTGCACAGTAGCTGGGCATGTTCCTCAAATAGGTATTTTCCGGAAGTTATCTTGCAAACTAATGTCACTTCAGACTACAAGGATACAGGGGAAAGCATTCATAAAAAAGGAAAGGACGCCGTAGGCCTGCTATATGGTGGCGTCATTTCCATAGCAAACGGGACGCATTTGTTTTAGTGAGTCTATAACGCACACTAATCAAAATACCACGATTCCTTATTTTAGTGTGTGTGTGTGTGTGTGTGTAATGCACTGTAAGCAGAAATCACAGCATGAATGATTACTTCTTGCACTGCGTTTATAATGCACATTAAGCAGAAAACCGGAATGCCCCTTTTACTGTGTGTGTAAAGCACAGTAAACGTAAAATATTAAAGATTTCTGCTTGTACTTCATGTATAAAATGCACAGTAAGCAGAAAATTATATAGAATTCCTCATCTTAGTGCGTGTGTAGCATAAAAATAACATGATTGCTCCTTGTCCTCCATGTATAAACGCACAGCATAAAATCACGAGGCATTCCTCCTTTTACTGAGTATGTAACACACAGTAAGCCTAAAACCCCTCAGGATTCCTTTTAGTGCATCTTTAAGTAGGCTGAAAAACAACATGATCAAAAATGGTCATGCCTGTGTAAAATACATAAAATATAAAATAACAAGGGCTGTTCACTGTTAGGCTCCATGTACACGGGGCGTTGTAAATGGCTGTTTAGGAGCAGTTGGGCGTTTTTTTCAGAAGCCCCTGAACCCATCTACATTTTATCTTATCTGTCCATGTACACAGGGTCGTTTACAGTCATTTGCAGGCTGTTGAGTTCGGGGATGTTTTTTGGAACGCAATTATTTGCATTCGAATGTGTGTTTCCCGGCGTTTCAAACGCAGAAACGCGGCCGAACGTGACCGAACATGACCGAACGTGATGAACGTACGTTCAGCCACGTTACAAGTTTTTTTTTCTTTCATTGAAAATCAATGGTTCCCTAGGGGAGCCTATTGATTTGAATGGAAGTCGCACCGCAATTCTGATCAGGATGATCCGACTTGCACTGTGAGAATCTTGAGGGGGAACTCCACGCCGTCGGGTCTGGTATTTGAGGGTAGCCCCACGCCGAAAAAACGGCGTGGGGTCCCCCCCAGAATCCATACCAGACCCTTATCCGAGCATGCAGCCTGGTAGGGCAGGAAGGGGGAGGGGGACGAGCGAGCTGCCCCCCCCCCCCGGACCAGCAAAGGAGCAGAAGACCAGGAGAGGGAGAAGACCAGAGCAGAGAAGAACAGATGAAGATTTTTAATAAACTTTCCAAAACGTCTCCTGTTATTTACATACAATGCCTTTTATGGGGTGAATGGGTAGGGGTACAATGTACCCCATACCCATTCACATAGGGAGGGGGTCTGGGGTGGGGGGTACAGAGCTTCCCCTGCCCCAAAGCACCAACACCCCCCCCCCCCATGTTGAGGGCATGTGGCCCGGTATGGTCCAGGGGGGTGGGGAACTAGCTTTGCAGTTTTTCTAACGTCCCGTGTACATGGAGCCTTACACAGCCGCTAGAAAAAAAAAAAGCTAATATACCAAAACCTCCAAAGTAAGCATAAAATATATGTAGCGCTGTACATGTGCAAAAAAAATATACAAATAAATAGCCGCAGATATAAGTATAAACAGTCCCTCTGTGTTAAACAGAAAATATTCTCCTGTGGCTCCTATAGACACATGTGAAGAGTGTTCTTGGCTTCTCAATCAATTGCAGAAAATATGCTTGAACAGCATCACCCTCAGGGGACAGGTTAACACCTGTCAATGTTAATTGTCACACTTTGAATGACAATTGCGTGGTCATTCTACACTGTACCCCTATGAAATTTTTATAATTTTTTTCCACACAAATAGAGCTTTCTTTTGGTGATATTTATTCACCTCTGGGTTTATTTCTTACAAAAAAAAAAAAAAAAAGACAGAACATTTTTGAATCACTTGGTAAGGGAACAGCAAGCGACAATTAAAAAACGAAGGAGTGTGGTTCAGTCCAAAGACCATAGGACAGTTACCACTATATTCATCAGCATACCACCCTAGAAAGATTTCACCAAATAAACATACAAGTCTGCCATAAAAGTACAACTGTAATATTCTCGATATTTAGGACCCCAAACAAAAAAAAGAAAATTTATATTATATATATAAAAATATATAAAGACTCTGGGGAATAAAATGGCAGTTGTTGCAATATTTTTTGCCACTCAGTATTTGCGCAGCGGTCTTTCAAATGCCTTTTTTTCACTTTTATTTATTTTTTTTAATTAATATTTCTTTATTATTTTCCAAAAATTTTATATATAATAACATCCATTTTTCCCAAGATACATTTATGGGATCATTATAAAATCAACACCGATTACATTTTACACTTATTACCCATCTTAACCCATATCCCTAGTATTCCCCCCTCCCTAGTTCCAACTTTCTCTTAAAGCTTTATAGTCCTCTGTTCCTTTAAAGACTTTCCATTCCTCCCATATGTCCACCCCTTCTCCCTGTTCCTCCTCTCCACTCCTCAAATATTCCAACTTTCTCGTTCTTTCCACTCTCCTAATCCAATCCCCTCCCAAAAGGGGCTTCTTCTTTCTGCCAGTTTAAGGGAATTATACTTTTTGCTGCATTCAATAAATGTGGGATTAGTGTTTTTTTGTGTTTCATTGAGTTTTTTGTACCGTGAAATAAACTCACGGGTCTTCTGGAATATCTATATTTAGTATTTTCTTTATTAAGGTCATTACTTCCCTCCAGTATTTTTTAATTTTGGGGCATCCCCACCAGATATGTGCCATTGATCCCACTTCCCTACATCCTCGCCAACAATATTGTGTACTCCCAGGTTTGAACCTATAGACTTTATCCGGAGTGTTATACCAACTAGAGATACATTTATAATTCATTTACGCGGTATTAATGTCTACCGCGGAACTATGAATCAACTTTAGACTCTTTTCTAAATTAAAATCTTCTACTCGTGCCCCCAATTCCTTTTCCCAATGAAGGGCGGTACTGCCAGCTCTCCTGCTTTTATCAAAATGTTATATACATTTGAGATATTATTCTTTATCTTATCTGAAACACAGATTGGTTCAAATGGTAATAGATCCTTTACCTCTCTTAATGGATGAGGCAATGAGGCTACAAAATGCTTCAACTGGCAGTAGCGCCATTCGTTAACCCTCCAGTTCGTTTTTTCCTGCAAATCTAATAAAGTGATCATTTTCCCATTGACTACTATATCCTTTAATCGTGCATCTACATCTCCAATCCAATTCCCATGTATCTTCCCTTCTCCTAGCGGGAAGAATCTTGTGTCTCGTAAAAGGAGCGAGCGGTGAATTATATTTCCAATTTTAATTTTTATATATCTTAGATCCCATATCTTTAGTGCCTGACGTGTGATAACGTGTTTTTGAATTTAATTCCCTATATTGTGGTGGTATCCACATAATTTTTCCTAATTGTGTATTACTCGAAGTGCATTCTATCTTCACCCAGCATCTCTCGCTTTTTTCTTTACCCCATTCCAACACCCGTGAGATTACTGAAGCTTGGTAATATTTTTTGAAATCGGGGATCGCTAGGCCCCCTTGTGCTTTGCTTTTACTTAATACTGCATATTGTATTCTAGGTTTTTATTTTTCCAGATAAACCTTGTTACGATCGATTTCATTATCTTAAAAAATTCCTGAGGTATTGGGATCATTTGAAACGTATATACTATCTTTGGGAGTATTGCCATTTTTACTATATTTATTCTTCCCATCCATGACAGGGCCCTAGTTGTTAGTTTATTAATTTCAGTTTTTATTTAGTTTAAGAGTGGAATATAGTTTACCTTGTACATTTTCTCTGGATTTGACGTTAATTTGATTCCTAGGTAGCCCAATTCTGATTTTCTCCATACAAAGGGGAACTCACTTTTTAGATCCTCTTCCTCCCGTTTACTCATTTTGACACTCAGGATCTCTGATTTTGTAGGATTAATTTTAAGGTTGGATAGGTCTCCATACTGTTTCAGGGTTTTTATCACATTCGGCAGGGTAATCCTTGGGTTGGAGACGTAGAGCAACACGTCGTCTGCAAAATCCGTGACCTTGTGCTCTACCTCTCCTACCCAGACATCCCCTTATTGTTGCCAATCGGGGGTTCCAGAGATAGAACAAACAGCATCGGTGAGAGTGGGCAACCCTGTCTCGTTCCATTATACATTTTGAATGGTTCTGATAATGTCCCATTCATTTTTACTCTTGCTGTCGGAAGACTATATATTGTTCTTATCCAGGCCATCATTCTTGGTCCTATTCCTAGCTCCAAAGTTTTTATCATGAACTCCCAGTTAACCATGTCAAATGCTTTCTCAGCATCTATTGACAGTATCAAACCCGAGTGTCCATTTTTTATCATCTGTTGTGTTAAGAGGATAGTCCTTACTCCATTGTCTCTTCCCTGTCTCCCAGGGATGAAACCCACCTGGTCGCTATGAACCCACTCTGTCATTAACCCCTTTAGCCTTGTTGCTAGGATTTTTGTAAATAACTTCGTATCTGCATTAAGGAGTGAGATGGGCCTGTAACTCGAGCATAATGTTGGGTCCTTCTCTTCTTTCAATAGGACAGTAATGGATGCCAAGAGAGCTTCTTTACTCATCTCAAATTTTGACCCCAGTCCATTTAGATATCCTTTAAGTTTAGGGATTAATATTTCTCCGAACCTCTTGTAATAGCCAATTGTGAACCCATCCGGGCCTGGACTCTTTCCTGCTGTGTTTTTTTTTTTGGCTCTTCCTATCTCTTCTTCTGTAATCGGGATTATTTTTTCCTCATCTACTTTAGTCAATCTTGCTTCTCCCAATATTCCTCAATTTTACCCACTCTATTTAGCTCCTTTTCCTGTTTGTCCTCTCCTCTTACTGCACATAGATTCCCATAGTAGCTCTGAAATTCTCTCGATATCTCCGTCGTTGAGTGGACTATAGCTCCATTTTTGGTCTTTATTCGATCTATAAAATTTACGGCTTTCTTTTTTCTTCAGACTCTTGCCAAATTTCTTCGGATTTTATTACTTTCTAGATATCTCTCTTTAGCTATTCTGTTGAACTCCTGTCTAGTTTCCTGGTCCAATAGTTCCTTTAATTCCTCCCTTTTAACCTCTAATGATTTAGTTAATTCTATTTCCTGAGTTTTCTTATGCTTTTGTTCGAATGCGAAGATCTCTTATTAATCTCTCTATTTTTAGTTTTTTCCTTTGAGCACCCTTTGCAATTAATACTCCCCGAATGTAAGCTTTATGGGCCTCCCATACGATATCTTTTGAGATTTCCTCAGGTTTCATTAATTTGGAAATACAATTCCAACTCTTTCTCAATTTCCTTTCCCCAGATTTTATCCCTTATTAGTTCCTCATTAATTCTCCAGGAGCTCCTTTTGGGTTGCCTTCCTGGTAATCTCATCTTCAGTGAAACGGGGGCGTGATCTGACCAGGTCCAAAACTCTATCCTCGTTCCAATTACCCTTTCTATCCATCTGTATTCGATCATCATATAATCGATTCTTGAGTATGTCCCGTGCACAGCTGAGCAGAAAGTAAAGTCCCTTTCTTTTGGATGAAATATTCTCCATATGTCAAACGGACACTGAACTATTTTTTTCTTTAATCTCTTCATTTGGGAATTTCTGCTCCTCTGAACACGCAAAGTACTATCCTCTTCTGGATTTTGGCATAAGTTCAGGTCCCCGGCCAGAATCCCTCCCCCCTTTCTGAAGTCCATTAATTGTCCCAGTACCTTCCCCAAGTACTCTGATGGACTATTGTTGGGGCAGTATACATTGACTAGGGTTATTTCCTCTTCAAAGAGTTTCCCCTTCAAAAAGAGGAATCTCCCCTCTGGGTCCGTTAGTCTTTCTTCTAAGGAAAACCTTATTCCTTTAGCCAACCCAATAGCTACCCCCTTAGATTTTTTATCAAATGAGTCTGCATAGTACCATGTGGGATGATCTTGTGAGTATAACCTGATGTTCAATGCATGCGTAATATGGGTTTCCTGTAAGAAAATTAAGTCTGCAGCTAGATATTTGACTTCCTTCAGAATTTTATGTCTTTTTTCTCCTGAGTTCAGGCCTCTAACTTTATATGTAACAAAGTTTACCGCTGTCATTTGTCTTTTTGGTTTTCTATAATGTTACACTCTTCCTTTTTCTCCCTACTCCCTCATCTCGAATCTGGCAGCAACGGGATCTAAATTCATAGGTTACATCAGGAGAGGCAGACAGGTTCAGGGAAGGACTCTGCATGGCCCTAACAATAACTGTTTTTTCATGGAACTTTTTCCTACTTTCCCCCTACCCCCACTTCCTCCCCCCACCCTCTCCCCCTTCCATCCCTCACAATCCCCCCTCTACCTCCCAATTTTAAGACCATTTGGGTATCTAGGCCCTTTTCCTTCGGGCCCTTATGTTCGATATTCTTCCTCCCTCCTTTTATCGACTTACCCCCTGGGGTGAGGCTCTAAACCTGAGCACCTAGTTTCCCTCTCATCACCCATGTTTTCACATGGGGAAAGAATTGCTGGGTTCCACGGGTACCCATCTGGGTCTTATCTCTCTTCCCCCCCCCCCCCCCACCATCCACCAGGCTTTATCTGTTATATTTCTATGTTATGTTCATTATGTTATTTCTTCTTAAGTCATCAACTGCCACTGGACCTCATCTTCTTCTACTCCTTTTCCTCCCCTGACTTTCCATTCGGGAATTTCTGGCACAGGCATTTTCAGAATCTCACAAAAGTCCTGCAATTCTTCCGGAAATCTCAGTTTTATTGTCCTTCCTTCCTTTTTTAATTAGGTCTTTTATTGATTTTATCAACATACACATATAATCACATAAAAACCCAAAAAAAAAAAAAAAAAAATGTTACATAAATTCCCCCATAGCCCCCAGTCATATACATTCCGTGGAGTAAAAATAAGGCAAAACACTATATATTTGCAATCATCATTAATAGTAAAAATGTGAAAAAAGTGAAAAAAGAAAAAAAAGGAGAAAAAAAAAAAAAAAGGGGGGGGAGGGAAAGAAGCGCAGCACACATTTCCCGTGTCTTATAGTCAACATATCAGTCATAAAAACATTGCAACTTTTAGTGAGGGGGAGAAAAAAAAAGAAAGAAACACCACATCCAGTGTTTTTCAGAGGGGATCTAAGTGGGGGAGAATATAGGGGTATAAAAATATACCGCAAAATTCCATTATAAGGCAATTCAAACTTAAACTACATCATGAAATATGTGCCATTCCAGGCTATAATACACCATATACAGTATAGTACATTGCATAACTTTATCGTGAGGGCCGGGGATTGTCAATGGGCAACTGTTAACCAAACTGGGCCCCTAGGTCCCTCTCCAAGATCTTTTTCCGTGGGGTGACCACATCCATTCAAAGATAGACTAATTCCCAAGCTCTTGTAACATCATTGTGTCATAAATATAATATCACCTTACCTTTCTATGGTTTTTACCCGTTTTGACCTATTATACAGAACATTATGGAGACAGATACCTTCCTTTCTTATTACCCGTGTACTTATCAGGCCCCTAATTAACAGATTTCAACACCTCGCCCCAACCTTCAGACTCCGCTTGAGAGGAGGTCAGTAACCAAAAAATAAACCCAAGGCTTCCAGCATTCCCTGGCCATCTCTTCCGTGTTACTCAATGCGGCAGTAAGCTCTTCCATTTTGTATATCTCATTTACTTTTGAGATCCAAAGACTATTCGGTGGTGGAGCAGTTTGTTTCCAAAAAACAGGTACACACGTCTTGGCCGCATTGAGAAGATGGAGGGTCAAGGACTTCCTGTAGTTCTTAATTGAATTTCGAGTCAGATGTAATAAGCCTAAAATGACCTAGCTGATAGGCACTTAGGTGGTCTAGTGATCCACCCAACCACTCCCTAGTTTCCTCAAATGAATGTGGGCGATCCAATTGCCATACATCGAGTAGGCGTATTTTACCCGGCTGTGCTAGATTTCGTATTTTGGCATTGGTGCAACCTGGGGGAAATTCAGGGTTACCTAGTATGGGTGTTATCGGGGACGGGGAGGGCGCGACCTTTGGATGAGCTTGAATTCTTTTGGTTTCTCTTAGGGTTACCCCTATTGTTGGATGCACTAAAATATCTTTAGAAGAAAAAAACTGACCAAGGAGCCGGCGGGGTCAGCTGGCCAGTTTCCCTAATCTCCCAATCTACCCACCTTTTAGTACCCTGATTGCCATGCCAATCCACTACTCTTACCATGTGAGTCGCCCTATAGTACCGGAGAATGTCCAGCAGGCCTATCCCACCTCTTGCCTTCAGCAAAAATAATGTCTGCATTCCAATCCTTGGGGATTTCTTTGCCCAAATAAATGAGCGGAATAGGCTTTTAATTAGCTGAAAAAAAGCAGCTGGGACAGAGACTGGGATAGTCTGCATAATATATAAAATTCGGGGAAGCATGTTCATTTTTAGCACACTACATCGGACAAACCACGTTAAAGTTAAATTTTGCCAACATCGTAAATCCGTTTTGATTTTACTCACCAATGGGAGGTAATTCTTTCTATACAGATCCAAGGGATCGGCCGTAATCTGCACTCCTAGGTATTGCAGTGATACATCCCCCCATTGAAATGGGAATGACATACGTAAAAGCAGTTCTTCTTGATCCGATAGAGAGATATTTAAAGCTAAGGATTTTGTTAAAAATGTATCTTGTAGTTTGACAAGTTACTGTACGTCTGAAGAGCTTCCAAGATATTCGTTAGGGAGGTAACCGGGCTGGTGGCAAAGAACATAAGATCGTCCGCGAATGCGGCCACCTTATGCTGGTCGCCAGAAGCCCGTACCCCCATTACATAGTTACATAGTAGTTGAGGTTGAAGACAATAGTCCATCCAGTTCAACCTGTGTAGGTGTTTGTGGCTGTAATCATCTCACATAGCGCTGAATGTCCTGATCCTTGAGATGTAAGTCTAAGAGTCTTTTGAAAGCCACCATACTTCCCGCAGTGACCACCTCTTGTGGTAGAGAATTCCACACTCTTGTAGTCCTAACAGTAAAGAACCCCCCACGTTGCCTGAGGTTAAATAGCTTCTCCTCTAATCGCATTGTATGCCCTCGAGTCCTCATGGAATCCCTTCGAATGAACAGCTTTTTTTCTAAGCTGGGATCCCCATTGAGATATTTATAAATTGCTATCATGTCCCCCCTCAGGCGTCTCTTCTCCAGGGAGAATAAATCGAGCAATTGCAGACACTCTTCGTAATTAAGGTCCTCCAATCCCCTAATCAGTTTAGTTGCCCTTCTCTGGACTCTCTCCAGCTCCAACACATCCTTCCTGAGGACTGGCGACCAGAACTGGACAGAATACTCCAGAATCGGTCGGACCAGAGTTTTATAAAGTGGAAGGATTATAGTTTTATCTCTGGAATACATCCCTTTCTTTATGCATGGTAATATTCTGCTGGCTTTGGCAGCTGCCGCTTGGCATTGCCTGCTATTTCCTAATCTATCGTCCACCAAGACTCCCAGATCCTTCTCCATTTTTGATTCCCCCAAGTGTTCCCCCCCTAACGTGTATTGTGCTTTTATGTTTTTAGTCCCCAAGTGCAAAACCTTACACTTCTCCACATTAAACCTCATTTGCCATGTCGTTGCCCACTCCGTAATTTTGTCTAGGTCATTCTGTAGGATATCTGCTTCATGCTGTGCAGTTAATGCCCTGGCCAATTTAGTGTCATCTGCAAAAACTGATAACGAACTACTGATCCCGTCCTCAATGCTGTTTATGAATAAATTGAACAAGGTTGGTCCCAGGACTGAGCCCTGGGGCACCCCGCTTACAACCTCAGACCAGTCTGAGTATGCGCTGTTTATTACTACCCTTTGGACACCCCCTTTTAGCCAGTTCCGTATCCAAGAGCAAACCCTGCTGTCGATACCTGCATACCTTATTTTATAAATTAAGCGCTTGTGGAGAACTGTATCAAACGCCTTAGCGAAATCCAAGTACACCACATCCACTGGTCTCCCCCTATCTAGCTCACCTCCTCGTAGAATGTTAAGAGATTGGTTTGACAAGAACGCCCATTTGTAAATCCGTGCTGATTACTGCTGATGATGTTGTTGTCTTTAGCAAACTCTACGATATAGTCCCTTATCATCCCCTCCAGTAGTTTACATACTATTGATGTCAAACTGACAGGCCTATAATTTCCCGGGATATGCCTCTGACCCTTTTTGAATATCGGAATCACGTTAGCCTTCCTCCAATCCCCTGGTACATCTCCTGTCCTGATACTGTCAGCAAAGATCAGGAACAGTGGTCTGGATATAACCTTACTGAGTTCCTTGAGTACTCTCGGATGTACGCCATCCGGGCCTGGTGATTAGTTTGTGTTAAGTTTATCCAGCCTTTCCCTGATTTCACCCTCTGTTAGCCATAGTGGCAAGTCCTGTGTATTACTACTAACCATACAGTCATGGTCAGTGTACCCCTCCTTTTCATGTGTAAAGACTGACGAAAAAAAAGCATTCAGCACCGTTGCTTTTTCAGTGTCCTCTGTAACCATCCTCCCATCATCATTAAATTATGTGTGCAATATGCTCAGCCCTAGCTTTTTTGCTGTAGATATATTTAAAGAATGTCTTTGGTTTTTTTTTTTTTACTATCCTCCGCTATTTGTCTCTCAAATTTTAGCCATCTTGATTTCGTGTTTACTTTTCTTATTTGCCTCCTTGTATTGCTCGAAAGCCGATACTGTACCCTCTGATTTATACTTCTTGAAGGCAAATTTTTTTCCCCTAATAAGTTTTTTTAACGCTATGGTTTAGCCAGCCAGGTTTGGCTTTGTCTCATCTAAATTTATTTCCCATAGGAATGCACTGCAAGATGCATTTGCTTAATATGTTCCTAAAGCATTCCCATTTATCCTCAGTGGTCAGTGTTCCCAGGGTTTGATCCCAGTTTACCTTTTCCATCAATGAGTACAATTTTGGAAAGTTTGCCCTTCTGAAATTTAGGGTTCTTATGTTCCCCACTTGCCTTGTTATTTTGTTATTTACACTAAATGTGATCATCCTGTGATCGCTAGAGCCCAGGTAGTCCTGGACTCCTACCTCCGAGATTAGGTCAGGGTCATTAGTGATCAATAGATCCAGGACTGCGTTTTTCCTAGTAGGAGAATCCACCAACTGTGACATGTAATTATCCTGTAAGGTTTCTGTGAATAGACGGGCCTTCTGTGAGTGTGTAGTCCCCTCTTCCCAGTCAATGTCGGGATAATTGAAGTCCCCCAATATGATGACTGATCCCAGTTTTGCCACTTTCAAATCAAATCACCAGGCCCGGATGGCGTACATCCGAGAGTACTCAAGGAACTCAGTAAGGTTATATCCAGACCACTGTTCCTGATCTTTGCGGACAGTATTAGGACAGGAGATGTACCAGGAGATTGGAGGAAAGCGAACGTGATTCCGATACTCAAAAAGGGTCAGAGGCATGTCCTGGGAAATTATAGGCCTGTCAGTTTGACATCGATAGTATGTAAACTTCTGGAGGGGATGATAAGGGACTATATCGTAGAGTTTGCTAAAGACAACAGCATCATCAGTAATAACCAGCACGGGTTTACAAATGGGCGTTCTTGTCAAACCAATTTCTTAACATTCTACGAGGAGGTGAGCGGTGAGCTAGATAGGGGCAGACCAGTGGATGTGGTGTACCTAGATTTCGCTAAGGCGTTTGATACAGTTCCCCATAAGCGCTTAATTTATAAAATAAGGTCTGCAGGTATCGACAGCAGGGTTTGCTTTTGGATACGGAACTAGCTAAAAGGGCGTGTCCAAAGGGTGGTAATAAACAGCGCATACTCAGACTGGTCTGAGGTAGTAAGCGGGGTCCCCCAAGGCTCAGTCCTGGGACCAGCCTTGTTCAATTTATTCATAAACAGCATTGAGGTCGAGGTCAGTAGTTCAATAGCAGTTTTTGCAGATGACACAAAATTGGGCAGGGCAATAACTGCACAGCATGAAGCAGATATCCTACAGGATGACCTGGACAAAATAACAGAGTGGGCAACGACTTGGCAAATGAGGTTTAACGTAGAGAAGTGTAAGGTTTTGCACTTGGGGACTAGAAACATAAAAGCACAATACACATTAGGAGGGGAACCCTTGGGGGAATCAAAAATGGAGAAGGATCTGGGAGCCTTGGTTGATGATAGACTAGGCAACAGCATGCAATGTCAAGCGGCAGCTGCCAAAGCTAGCAGAATATTAGCATGCATAAAGAAAGGGATGTATTCCAGAGATAAGACTATAATCCTTCCACTTTATAAAACTCTGGTCCGACCGCATCTGGAGTATTCTGTCCAGTTCTGGTCGCCAGTCCTCAGAAGGGATGTGTTGGAGCTGGAGAAAGTCCAGAGAAGGGCAACTAAACTAATTATGGGATTGGAGGACCTTGATTATGAAGAGCATCTGCAATCGCTTGATTTATTCTCCCTGGAGAAGAGACGCTTGAGGGGGGACATGATAGCAATTTTTAAATCTCAATGGGGATCTCAGCTTAGAAAAAAAGCTGTTCAGTCGAAGGGATTGCATGAGGACTCGGGGGCATACAATGCGATTAGAGGAGAAGCGTTTTAACCTCAGGCAACGTGGGGGGTTCTTTACTGTTAGGGCTACAAGATTGTGGAATTCTCTACCACAAGAGGTGGTTTCTGCGGGTAGTATGGTGGCTTTCAAAAGACTATTGGATGTGCATCTCAAGGATCAGAACATTCAGGGGTATGTGAGAGGATTACAGCCACACACACCTACACAGGTTGAACTATTGTCTTTATTTAACCTCACCTACTATGTAACTATGTAACTTTACCCATTATGTTTGGAGAACTTCGTATCTGACACAATAAGGGTTCCAGACTCAACACAAATAGAGGAGATAATGGACACCCTTGTCGAGTACCATTAGTAATTAAAAAGTAGTCAGACGTCCAATCGTTTACCCGCACAGCGGATTAGAATAAAGAGCCAAAATGTACTGTAGCATTCTAGGCCCCAACCCAATATGTGACAGGGTGGCATGGATAAAACTCCATGCCACCCTGTCAAAAGCTTTTTCTGCATCCGTTGATAACAGGACCAATTTGCTTCGTGATGTCCGTGCCAGGTGGATAAGGTCTATTGTCCTTATTGTATTGTCCCGTGCCTCTCGTGATGGCACAAAACCCACCTGGTCAATATGCACCAGGTGGGGAATGTGCGGCAATTAACGATTGGCTAAGATCTTAGAGAACAATTTAGTATCGGAATTTAGTAACGATATGGGGCGATAACTGCTGCATAGTAAGGGATCCTTCCCTTCTTTGTGAATAAGAGCGATATAAGCTCTGAGAGAGTCAGGTGGGAACCCCGAGTCCTTTCTGATCGCATTAAAATGCTGTAATAAGGGTTTAGTAAGACGCATTTTAAACTTCTGGTAATAGGATAGAGTAAATCCATCCGGACCAGGGGCTTTGCGTGGTCTAGTCTGTGCAATGGCAAGGTGTAATTCTTCTTCCGATATCTCCCCCTCTAAAGCATATGCTTGTTCCTCTGTCAGAGAGGGCATTCCTGAAGCTTGCAAGTATTCCTCTATTTGTTCCTTTTCCTCTGATGGAGAACCTTTTTTTCCCTCTCCACATTTCGGGAGATTATATAGAGGTTTATAGAAAGAGCAAAACTCAGCAGAAATATCTGATGAGGTATATAGCTCTCCGCCCCCCTTCCTTTGTATTCGAGAGATACGAGTATGTCTCCTAGGTCCCCCAAATACCCGTGCCAACATTAACCTGGGTTTATTCGAGTATTCATAGCAATACCGTTTGTACCACAACATTGCCCTTATTGTCCTCTGGAACAAAATACCATTCAGCTCCTCTCTTGCATTTGTAAGAGGGGTCAAATGTGACTCCGCCAAGGACTTCTTATGCTGTTGACTCGGTCTCTATCTTATACAGTAGATCTTTAACTTTTTTTTCCTGCTCTTTTTTACGTTGTGAACCTATACGTATGAGTACCCCCCGAATTACACATTTGTGTGCCTCCCAAAGAACTGACGGCGTAATGGAATCGGTTGCATTTTCCAAAAAATAAGTAGCTAATGCCTCATCTATTTGTGTCTCTGTCTCCTGAGATTGAAGTATAGCTTCATTTAAGCGCCAAGCAGAAGGTCTGGGTACCCTACTTTCCCACTCTATCGTCACGTAAACGGGTGCGTGATCAGAAATAGAAAAGTCCTCTATATCAGATGCCCTAACCAAGGGGAGATCTGATTGAGTCACAAGGATACGATCGATACGTGTGTAGGCACTGTGGACTGGCGAGTAGAATGTGTAGTTTCTCTCTCCCGGGTGCATCAGCCTCCATGGGTCGACAAGATCCAGGAGAGAGATTTCTCGTTGCAGTTTCCGTAAACGTGCATAGGACATACTGGAAACCTTCCTAGATGTGTCAATAAGTGGCACAGCTGCGTAGTTGAAATCGCCCCCCATTACCAAGTGTCCCTCTCGAAACTCGAGAACTATCGGGAGAAACTTCTGTAAGAACCCTAAATGCTCGGAGTTAGGAAAGTATACATTTAGAAGTGTAAGCACTGTTCGCCCTATACACCCCTTAATCAATAAATATCTGCCCAAGGGATCTGCTCTTTCTTCCCTAAATGACCAGGCCATGGATTTAGAAATCAGAATACTCACCCCCTTAGATTTTGGGATAGGGGATGGGGCATGATATGACCAAGGAAAGTCTCTGTTGTGAAACCTGGGAAGGGAGTCTTTACGAAAGTAAGTCTCTTGAATGAATGCTATATGAGTGGACTCCCTTCTCAGATCGCCCAACAGTCTCCATCTTTTCTGTGGTGTAGAAAGGCCTCTGGCGTTTAAAGTAGTGATTTTACACCCGGCCATCATACGTCCCACCACACCTGTTCCGGGTCCCATATTTGACAATCCCCGGCCCACACTAGTCAAAACAAAATTGAGCTAACGCTCAACAAAATTCCACCAACAGCACAAAAAAAAAAAAAATCCTCCCAATGGGAAGACACCTACTACACTACTAAATGACACTAATAAATGGTTAAATATTAACCCAGCGCAACCAGGCACTACCTATTGTGGGAAAAAGTGGATTCCTGGACACCTAGAGGCTAGGAAAAAAAAAGAAATAAAAAAAAAAACAACAAAAAGAATATCCAAGGATCAAAAAGACCCCCGATTCATCCACGTGTACATGTGTCTGGATAATATCAGAAAAAATATCCAAGATTAAGGAGACCCACTACAGTGGGCGCCCGCCTCCCTTATTATACAAAAACAAAACAATCCTATCTACCCTGACAGGATGTTGTTCTCCTCCAATGCTCTCCCACACACCGCCCCGGACCCCTTTAACCCAGGAGACCCCAACCATCCACCCCCCCTCCCTTCTCATCATTTTATAGCCATGTAAATCGGGAAAACATCCCAATTATGTCCCTCCATCTTGGACAAGCAGGATAGGGGATCTTTTCCCTTTGCTTTCTCCGATGATTTGGATGTCGACTCCGGCCAGCTCTCCATGTATTTTGCCCACCCATAATAACAAGCCAGTCTTCCACTTCAATAGGAGGGGACTCTAGAAAAGCAAAAAGGTCCAGCAATTGGTCAGGCCATTTCAAGACGAAAGTATTTGCATTCTTTGATACAATGAAATGGGTGGCCCCAATGATACGTAGCCCCCTTATTCCGTATGACCAACAAGGATTTCAATGATGCCCTCATGCGTAGTGTGTTCCGGGAAAGGTCTGGCAGCAATTTGATATTTGTGCCTTCATATTCCAAAGGATTCTGGGCCCAAGCCCACCTCATTATCTCCTCTTTGACTGAATAGAAATGGATTCTAATTATACCATCCAACACCAGATCCTTATCCGCCCTCTGTGGGGTTTTCACCCTGTGGACTCTGTCGATTTCGATATTGTCCTCCAGGGAGTTTCCCAATAGATTGTTACAAATCCCCATCACTACGGTCTTTAACTCATGGCCCCCAATTCCTTCTGGCAGCCCTCGCAGCCGAATGTTGTTTCTACGGCTGCGATTTTCTATATCGTCCTGCTGTAGCAGAATCATGGTAAGTTGCTTGTGAAAAACTTCCTGTGTATTTTCTAGGGCCAAAATTCTAGATTCACACTTAGCTTGCACCACCTCCACTGCATTAACCCTGGCATCTGTTTCGTCTATTTTCCATTTAACAGAATTTATTTCAGCTTTCAAGTCACTTACAATTATGGCGGCCATTTCATGGATATCCTGCTTGGTAGGAATTAAGGCACAGAAGTCTCTCCACTCACTTGTCTGTGGTGGCTGGGGCTGATGCATTTGAATCTGTGACCCATATATTGGTTCCGCTGCTCGTTCTTGTTGGGGTTAGATATCAAGGAGCCCCCCGCTATCACTTCATCCGCTACCTCCTGAGGATCGCTTTAGCTGCCAGTTTTTTTTGGGGTCGCCGGGCCCGCGGCTGCTGGACGTGTTTGCGCCATCTTGGATCCCACTCTGCCTTGCGGGGCTGCGGGACGCCGGAGGAAATAAGACGAGATGTCCGGACATCTGCTCGGCGGTTGCGGCGCTTCCAAAGGTTCGGCAACGGACATGTATGCCGGCGGGGTGCAGGTCCGGGGCGGCGTGTGCGGACGCTGGCTGTGGAGGCTGGATCACACCACTAGCTCAGGGAGCTCCTCTGCCTCGTGTCCTCACCGCGCCATTGCTTGGCCACTCCCCCCCTTCCTTGCTCCCAGGCAAGCTGGGTATCCCCAAAAGTATTGGATGTTATTTAGTTTCAATAACTCCGTCATTGGTTTAAGTATCCGTTTCCATGACAGTGTCTCCTGTGAGAGGTCGGCAAACACCTGCAGGTCTGCGTCCCTATATTTTAGAGGAGGTCTGCTTTTCAGTTTTTCCCAGATCTTTGCTCTTTCTTCATATCTGTGGAATCTCATAACATCTCTTGTGGTCTCTTTGGATAGATTTTTTGGTTTCCTGATTCTATGTATCCTTTCAATTTCTATTTTCGTTTTTGTTTCTCTTCCTAGAAGGGATTAAACACTATTTCCATAATTTCTACTAAATTTTCTTCTTTTCCATTTTCTGGTAGACCTCGTATTCTCAGGTTATTTCTTCCATCTCTATTTTCTTGGTCTTCTAATTTGTATAATATATTTCTTTGTACTATCTGGGATCTCCTCATTTCCTCTTTAAGTGCCTTCAGTTCTTTCCCATGGCTATCCGTTTTTTCCTCTACTTCCTCTACTCTTTTCAGCATTTGGCCAAGGTCTCCATGCAAAATTGCAACATCATTTTTAATAGACTGTTCCAGTTTTGCAAACATTTCCCTCATTTCATCTTTTGTAGGGAGTTGATCATTAGTTCTTCCTCTTTTCTTATATCTGGGTCTCTATCCATCTGTGCACTGTCCATGTGTATACTAACTATGGAAAGATCAGGATTATTTTCTTCCGTTGTTTCGGTCATTCTCTGGCTCCGGGATTTTTTACTTGCTTCATTGCTTTGTTTAGGTTTAGTTGATACTTGTTTTTCACTGTTTGCATTTCCCCCTATTGTCTCTGCAGTCATATTTTTTAATGTTCCCCGGGCTTACACTTATTTTTGGTAATTTTCCTCCATCTTTTCCTGGTTTGTTTTTCATTTTTAATTCCTTTACTCCTTTTACTTCCCCCCTATATCTATGATCCGATTTGTGGATACACTACTTTAGTTTTCAGATATTTAGGGGGGGTTTTGGGTTTGTAACCTTGGGATGACCTCTGCCTTATGCCCTCGGGCTGCTTGTAGAGGGATTTTCCCTTCAGATGTCCATGAAAGAAATCCCAGAAAGTCACCCTTTTTAGTAATAGTTTTCCCCTTGTAGGTTCATCTAGTTAACCTCTTGATATTCTATCAAGAACATAGATTCAAGTCTATATTAGACCTTTAGTCAATTTTTTACCACATTTCCATTTCAACCTTGCTTTTACTTTTTGGTATCAATAATACAGTCTTTAAACTGAATAGCTGGGGGGGGGGGTAAAGACCCCTCTCACCTCTCCGGACCGACAGTCTCCGTGCTGTAATCCTTTGGCTTCCACCCGCCTGGTTGTCCGGCAGGTTAGCTGCTCCTATCCATCTGTGGCAGGCAGTGTCTCTGCGTTCTCAGCGCGGTCTCCGTACCAAACGCCGGTTTCACGTGTCCTCCCGGCGTCTCGCGGTACTTCCTCCTGTTGGTCTCTGCGATCCTGAGACCTACGACACAGCTGCCTCCAGTTAGCTCGCAGACCGACTGCGAGTCCCGGGTTACCTCGGAACAGGTGAGGAGGGCTGGTGGGGGCTAGCGGGCAGGCAGGGGGCACAGGGTCGTCAGCAATCAGCCTCTCGTAGACAGGCTGCGCTCTTTCATCCCGGATGGGCGCTTTCCCGTGGCTCAGCTTAGATCAGCATTCAAACCCTGCTGGCGCCATTATCAGCCTTTCAAACGCCATTTGTTTGGAAAAAATAAATTTCACTGCATAAAAAAAAAAAAAAAAAACTCTTTCGAATTATTGCCCTCGCTCTGGCGATAGCGACAATACCTCACATGTGTAGTTTGAACAGCGCTTTCATTTGCGGGCGCGACTTACGTATGAGTTTTCTTTCGTGCGCGAGCTCACGGCAATGGGGGTGCTTTAAAATATTTTTTTTTCCTATTTTATTAAAATTTTTAATTTTAGCACAGTTTTTAAAAAATATATAAAATAAATCTGATCACTTTTATTGCTGTCACACGCAATGTAAACATCCCTGGTGACAGTAATAGGCAGTGACAGGTAGTCTTTATGGAGGGATCGGGGGTCTAAAAGAACCCAGACCCCCCTCCACTGCACTTCAATGTATTTAAAATGCCGAAATCTGCATTTTTGAATACTGACAGTTTTTTTTAAATTCGGCACCTTTATCCACCGAGTAACCCGGATGCGACGTCATCCCACCACTTCCGGGTTACTACATCGGAGACTCGACCAAAGCAGAGTTCGGCTTTGATCGGGACTCCAACCAGCCGGCAGACATGCCGGCTGGTTGCGCGGGTCTCCCACTCAGTGGGGGGTAACGGCAGAGTGGTTCCCGAGCCACATCGCTTGTTATCACCTGAAAGCCGACCGCCTGCTCTAAAAAAATGGTACTGGGATGATGCCTCTAGCTGCAGGCATCATCCCAATACAACCACTTCTCTTATTCGGCGTAGGGCTACGTCAATTCGCAGGAAGTGGTCAATATAAGCAATAATCACACCCAGGTGAGTATAGTGACAGAGTGTGCAGTCACTGGTCACCAGTCTTCAGCCACATGCAATGCGCACTCACCGTCAACTTGATTTTTAACCACTTCCCTTGCGTCGCATTGTAAAAGGACGCCGGCAGAAATGCTCCCTCCCTCTGGGCGGTCGTTATATGATGTCCCCCTGTTCTCCCCGCTCTACTACACCCCCCGGGGGGGCGCTGAGCATGGCAATCATGTCACCTCGAGACACAGCCTCTCCCCGATCAGTGTAAAGAGCCAATAAAAATGGCTCTTTACTATGTGACCGGCTGTGTCCAATCACAGCCAGCCACATGCACTATCCTTGTGCACGCCGCTCATCTGCGCCCCCAGAGCGGGGATCGGGGATGGAGAGTGACACTCACACAGCCCATCCCGATCAGGGTAAAGAGCCAATGAAATTGATTGATGGAGTACCCGCCATCAGAGTACCTGCCATCAGAGTTTCCGCTATCAGAGTACCTGCCAGAGTACCCGAGTACCTATATCAGAGTACCCAATTACCTATCTGCAGCCCATCAGATTACCCGAGTACCTGTCTCCAGCCCATCAGAGTACCTATCTGCAGCCCATGCCCCAGATCATGTGTTGGGGTGTTTGCTTTCCAAAATGGTGTCATTTTGTGGGCGTTTCCATTGTCCTGGTGCTCCAGGGCCTTCAAAAGTGTATTAGGTTGTAATAAAATTAGATGTGTAATTTATGCTCCTAGAACACCTTAAAGTGCTACTTGGATGTATGTTGGGTCTCTTTATGTGGCCTGGCTGTGTAAAAATCTCACACGGGGTATCACCATACTCAGAAGGAGTGGCAGAATGTATTTTGGGGTTTCATTTTTGCTATTTACATGCTATGTGTTAGAAATATCATAAATGGACTACTTTGTGTAAAAAAAAAAAAAAAAATAAAAATAAAAATCTGTTTTCATTTTCTCTTTCCTCATTTTCTAAGAACTTGTGGAAAAAAAAAAAAAATGACATCTTCAAAAGACTCATAATGCCTCATAAAATATACGTTGGGGTGTTTGCTTTCCAAAATGGGGTCATTTTGTGGGTAATTCCATTGTCCTGGTGCTCCAGGGACTTCAAAAGTGTGTTAGGTCGTTAGGAAATTAAGTGAACACAGTGTTCCTCACGCGCTGTGTGAGGAAAGAAGAGTCGGTAACAAGGCGGGGGAGGAGCCTGACAATGGCGCCTGCAGCAGGAGAATGCTGAGCTGAGAGGAGACACGGGACCGCCGCCCATCTGACTAGTGGCCGCTGATCCCTTCCCCTCGGTTCGCCTGCTGACCCCCGCCAGATCACCCCGACGGTGCCGACCGATTAACCCCCGGTCCCGCAATTCAAAGGAGCGGCAGCGTAGTGCAAGCTGAAAGCGGCGAGCCTGGAGAGAGCAGTGGGAGGAGATGCCTTGAGACGCCAGGAGGTGTGAGCCCAGCGCTCGGTGTATGGAGTCTGCAGAGAAGACGCAGACACACTGCTAAACTACAGAAAGCCCGGTCGGATGCCTAACCAGGAGGAACACACAGAGGTTCACCACGAAGATCGGTCTGGAAGTCGGGAAAGGTGAGAGGGGTATCTACCCCTCCATTTATTACTACAAAGACTGTTCTTTTGATGCAAAAAGTAAACGTGTACGTTTACATGATAAGAAAACTAAAATGGAAAGTATGCAAGTGCCTTGAAATAAAAGCCTAGTGGAACATTGCTGGAGGAACATACAAGGGGACCACTATATACTGATAGGGGGGGGGGGGGATGGTTTTTCTTTTTCAATTTCTTCCCATGGCCATATGGACATATGAAAGGGAAACCACACTATAAAAACTCTGTTAAAGGCATTAGACAGTATTGAAATTTTTCCTTTTTTTTTTTTTTGTTGCCTCTCTCACCTCTTTTTTCCTTAAAAAAATAATATGGAGGTTGGATTCGGTAAAGGAGTAATGAGTTAGATCACCCTCATCCCTATACTGAATAGTGAACACAAAAGAGGAAGGAGACCCCCTATGTGGGACTATATCGGGTAATGACACTAATGAGTGTCAGAAAAATTATTATTTATATATATATATATATATATATATATATATATATATATATATATATATATATATAAAAAAAAAAAAGTTTATTTTATTTCATTATACAATTAGAAAATATATTTAACATATATGCACAAGTACAAAAAGTCACCTTTTAAAATGTAAATGGCGACTGAACAGAGCTGTATTGTGACTGACATAGCATGGAGGAACCTTGCATTCGGTCCTAAAGACCCTATGCGTTTCGATATAGCCAATACATTTTTCTTCCTCAGGGGTCTTAGTTCCACTACAAACAATCTATGATAGAAAGTAAAAATTGTGTTCAAAGTAAATAATAATAGTAACTTTGATTTACACCATTGTATAGGTTGCCAAAAATCAATACACTTTTGAAACAGATACACATACCATGTAGGTCTGTCACAGTTGTGAGCATAGTCGCCTAAATAAAAACATTGACTGCACGATCAACCAGGAGAGGCATGCCGGAGATCACCCCACAATCCCGCACTGTCAACACCTCACCAGATCCCCAATGGAGGGGAGGAATGGATGTTTCGGACGTGGACCATGAGTGCGGGGAAGAGAAGGCGGTAAGACTTAACATGGGGTCCAAAAAGGGTGACACAGAAGTGTCCGGGCTCGAGCTTGCAATTCATACCACTGAAATATTTCAAAAAATATATATGTGTAAGAAAATGAGTGCATGATACTGAAAATTGTCCAATCAGCATATTGCCGTTCCACAACCATCTGTATCAATGCAATTCAGAGTTGAAATCTATAGGTATATTTGTATCTCACATGACAAGTGTGTATATGTATATATGTAGACAGGAAAAAGCAGGAGCACGAGATGCTGTAGAGTATTGCAGTGCCGTAAATATGTTATCTTAATCTGAATTGGATATAGGAGGCCACCCCGATATCGGACCATTATTATGTGCAATACATTAGAAAACTGAAGCCGTAAGATCCGCGATCGACTTCCGGCGCCTCCTCTGCTGACACCGGAAGTGACGCGGCTTCTTTTAGAATAAATAGGACGGAAGTGACGGCGCGCGAGAACCTCCTTTCTCTGAAGATAGCCAATAGGCGGAAACGCGTCAGACAGGAGGCGTGCCGTCACCACGTCGCTCGGGACCCGGGCTGCAGCCGGACCCAAGCTATACAGGAATCCCTCATCGCTCCACAATACTAATGCGAAGTTTTTCTGATATCATGTAAGTGCAATATATTTTAATAAAGTACACCTATAAGGGTAATGCACTATAGCAGTATTCTTTTTACATGTTATACCGGAATGCAACGATCTTTCCTAACGCTTTGAACAAGCGGCTGTCAGTGCCATCTGCATACAAGGTCTGATTCGCCTGAGAGCAGCGTAGTAGTATCTGGTATCCATATCCATCAGAGGCCGTCAATACCAACTGGATATAGAGACACACTCGTTTGAGAGGAGTATAACAACGCATGTTATCTCTATCCATCTGGTAAGAAGCCCAGCGGGCCACTTTGAACGCACGGTGGGGATCACCATTGTTTGATTTTAGAGCACTGGGATCGTTTAATTTTGCTAAGGAGAGCACTTACTTTATTCCGTCCGGTAAGGAGGAATTCCAACAGGTGGAGGGAATTCAAGTCACCATTTGTTTTCAACACCATCTGTCACTTATCACATCACTGAAGATTGTCTAATATCGACACGTTGGTGTCTTGGGACTTTTTTCTTTATACAATATTGTATATTGTACACATTGCACCATATTCTTTGTTTGATTTTTGAAGGTGTATAATTTATTGGTTGCAAATTATTGCACAGTTACCTAGATATAGCGCACCACTTCATTACACATTTAAATACATTTTTTCTGGGAGCAGCATATCACTGATCAGCGCACTTTTCTTTCACACATACATATACATATACACACACACACACACACACACACACACATATATATATATACATATACACACACACAAAAAAGTGCGAACCAAAGAATGCATAGCTTAAGGGCATTAAAAAAACACAGCTAAAGTCGACACCTACGACACTTGCGATTTGCATGTACGATGATAAATCTTCCTTGGAGGTAGATTTTCTAGCCTACAACAGTGTAGGAAACACTGAGTCAGAAAGACCCCTATCCTTCAATACCTGACTTTCAACAGCCACGCCGTTAAAGCCAGCGACTGTAAAGGAGGATGGAAGATCGGCTCCAGACAACAGATCTTTCCTGAGAGGAAGTCTCCAAGGAACATCGGCGACCAACCTTACCAGATCTGCATACCAAGGCGAGGCCAGTCTGGGGCCACCAGAGTGACCGGAATCCCTTCCACCTCTATTCAGCGCAGAAGCCTCAGCAGAAGTTTCAGTGGAGGAAACGCATAGTTCAGCCGATACTGACCCCAGAGAGTCACCAGTGCGTCTGTGGCGTCAGCCATAGAATCCCGAGACCTGGCTATAAACCACTGTACCTACTCGTTGAGCCGAGAAACTAACAGGTCTACATCGGGTGTTCCCCACCGGACACACAACAGGGTAAACATCTCCAGGTGCAGGGATCATTACCCCTGATCAAACACCTAACCACTCAAAGTAATCCGCCTGCCAGTTCTCCACTCCGGGTATGGCACAGCGGAGAAGGCTGGAACAAGAATTTTCTGCCCATATTCCTCGGCCATTTCCTGGGCCGCCAGGCCACTCTTGGTGCCCCCTTGACGTGGCAGTCTGAATCTTAACTGGACAACCCTGCAGACGATTTGTCCAGTGACTCAAGCAAAGCTTTAATCGCTCCGAGTTCCAGAATATCAAATCGGGAAACTGGGCTCTTTTAGACTCCAGGTACCCTGGACACAACACTTTCCAAGTACTCCCCCTCCCTAACAGGACAGGCTGACATCAGTGGATACCACGGTCCAATACAATGGAAGGAAAGGCTTGGGCCAAGGAACGGAGCCACCACAGGAGAGCACTTCTTGCATTTTTGACTCAAAAGAATCAGATTGTCCAAAGATTTTGGATCCTTGTTCCACTTGCCAAGAATACCCCTTTGCAGAGGTCTAGTGTGGAACTGAGCAAACGGAACCACCTAGAGCTCGCTTGAAAGTCCGCAATGAGGACAGAGTGCTGAATAACAGCAACCGAATCGTCCTCTGCAGCTTTTCAGAGGGAAAAACACCAGAGTCAGTCCCAGATAAACCATTTTGGAGGTTGGGACCAGAGCAGATTTTCTGAAATTGATGGTCCAACTTGCAGAGTCCGTACAGTAGGTCGCTCACCAGAACTGAGTGGGAGTCTGCTCTTAAGGAGGAGATGGTCCAGGTACCTTAGTACCGCAATCCCCCTCTGTCACAGTAATGCCGATACCGGAGCAAAGACATTGGTGAAGACCCTTGGGGCGGAGGCAAGACCAAAGGATAATGCCAAAAATGTATAATGTTCCTCTCCTACAGCAAAGCGAAGAAAACGCTGGAGTCCAGCGTAAATAGGGATGTGCAGATATGCATCCTCAATATCGATAAGAGGCCAAAAAGTCCCCTTGGTGTAGGAACGCCACTACCATGCGAAAGCACTCCATTTTCCAACTCTGTACCCGCACAAAGCAATTCAGAGCCTTGAGGTTCAGAACTGGATGCACTTTCCCTTCTTTCCTGGGAACAGTAAACAGGTAAACCAGTTTGAATAAAACCATTGAAAGCGTTCCTGAGAGGGTACCGGCACAATCACCCTTTGCGACAGCAGATCTTGTACCGCCCTTGTAGATCCCTTAACCAATCTAAAGATAGGCTTAGATTGGACGGGATGAATCTGTCCAATGATTGGGACCGGAATTTGATCTTGTAACCCGATAGGAGCAGCACGTGGGCCCATTTGTCCTGAATCAAGGAGGTCCCTGGTTCCGGACAGAACACAAAAACGTCCACCTACCCCAGATACAGGGGAGGGTGTCCCTTCATGCAGAGGGAGACTTGTCTGCAGATCTGGAAGGGCCTGTTCTCGGCTTACCCGACCAGGTCTTCTTGGAACCTCCAGATGACCTAAATGGCTAAGGTCCTTTCTCCTTCGTGCCGAAGGCACAAAGGGGCGCCACCTGTGTGCTCAAAAATAAGGGCCCCGTCTATCTGCCCTTAGCGGATAGAGGGAGAAGAGTACTCTTCCCACCTGTGAGTCCTTTGATCAGTTCATCCAACAAAGACCCAAAAAGGCAGTCCCCTGTAAAGGGGAGATCTGATAGAGCCTTTTTAGAAGCTTGGTCCGCAGACCAGTTTTTTAGCCACACCATGCAAGGTTACCATTATTGCGTTTAGAACAACTCCACTGACTTGCGACAATTTTGTCACAGTAGGCGGGAAAAGGGAGTACCTTTGTCGCTTTTAGGGGATCTCCAAGCCCCAAGGAGACCGGCGCCCCCCCATGTTAAAATTTTCTGCACCGATCCAGCAGGGAGCATTGATAGTTTCAAAAAAACTATTAGATGGGCACCTTAAAGACCACAACATACAGGGGTATACAATGTGTGGTTAACAGTAGACACGCATACGCACATCATAGTTTGAACTGGATGGACTGATGTCTTTTTTCAGCCTCACTAACTATGTAACTATGTAACAATCAGTGCATCCACCAGCTCCCTTGCATGCAGTGAAAAAAAAAAAAAAAGACATCCGCACCGCAGAGCCACCGAAATGCGTGGACGCAGACCCAGTAAAGTCGTTATATGCGAAGCTCACCCTAAGAACATATCAAGCAGGGGAGGTCGCCGAACCACAGTCCTGCAAGGAGACGCCGGCTAACATTCCACAAAAGGACCCCTATTAGGCCTAAGGGTTGCCCACCATAAATGACATAAAGAACATAGCCCCCTATTAAGGGGAAGAGGGGGCCCGCCGTGACGCAGAGTACCCCCACACAACAATGCCCCCACGGTGCCCCCCGGTTCAAGGGGGGCACCAGGCAGTCCATTTGTCTACCCCTCTAAGGGGGGGGGGAGGAGGGATGCCCATTTGCTGCTCTATCACCCCAGTCAGTAGCTCAAACAGCCTGGTCAACAGCTCGGTCAGCAGCTCTGACAGCCAGCCGCAAATAGGCCGCAAAGCGGCGACCTAAATTTGGGGCCCGATCCAGTTGCAAGTCCGCCATCAGCTTGATCAGCAGCTCGGTTAGGAGCTCGGACAGCTTGGTCAGTCACTCGGACAGCCAGCTCCATCAGCCGCAAGCCACGGCCTCAATTTTTGACCCGCGCGAGGCATCCGCTGGTCTGCTTGGTCAGGCACCTCAGCTCGGCCAGCTCGGTTCACGTACCCGACAGCTGCAAGTAGGCCATAAAGACGCGGACTAAATTTTCGGGCCCGACCCAGGCATGCGAGGCGCAGACCCGCGGATGAACAAACATCCGCTCCCCCCAAGCCTATAACCACCGCAGGGAGCCCAAAGGACATCCCTGCCCCAGTCACTAACCTCCAGGTGGCCGGGAACTTGCTCAAAGACCCCCCCATGTCGATCCGGACAGCCCGGTCAGCAACAACCCCCCCATTTCTGGAGCAAGTGGCAAAGCCAGCTCCTACCTAACCCCAGGGGGGGAGCATGGGGGGTAGGTTGGGGCCAAAAAAACACAGTGACTGTTAGAGGGCCTGTCGGAAATGGAAGGGAACCCGGGAGTCTGACCATTTCAAAGAGGGGCCCACGTCCACCCCGAGACACTACTCACTATACCAATGACCATTGGGTGGGCGCCATTCAGGATAGACTACCTCTCCCCCTCGGGGTGGGGGTGCTGACGGCCAAGGGGAACGGTGTGACTAAGGCTGAACCAGGTCATGTGCTTCCCGGTAAGGTGTTTCACTAGCAGGCCAGCCCCCATCCATTGGGGCTCTCTCATGGCGAGGTCTAGCGGGCGGCTATAACCTGCACATCCTCAGTGGCTGGACTGGGAGACCTTAAGGATCTAGGATATCTAGTCCGGCCATTGACTGCAGTTCTCTCAGGAACATAACTAGCTAAAAAATTAAAGTTTTAACAAAGGTAAAATAAAAAAACAGGCTAAGACCGAAGTCCCAGCCGGGAACTAGGTCCTACTCCTAAACTAGGCAGAAACAAACAATCCTATAGCAGAGTGAGTGGGTGTATGCCTTCAGGGACTGCTCCATAGGCGTGGTAAAGTTTTTTCCTGCCTAGTGTCCTACTCCTGTAGGGGGCAGCATAATCCACTGGTTAAGAAGAATATGGATCTGTGTCTGTCAATGAACGCTAGAGAAAAAAAAAAAAACTTACCGTTAGTTCACCGGTAACAGCTTTTCTCTTCAATCCTTCCAGGACGGCCTACATTTGGGAGATTGTGGCTCCGCCTTACAGGAAACACAACTAATTTGCAGCTGTTTAAAAGGGTCCCACCCATCCTTAGCTCCAGTAATAGGAAAGTAGTTTCCAACCGAACTTTAAGGAATATAATCAAACAGCTACATATAAATACATATACATTTATATATACATATTCTTTTAGAACTCACCACCACATAGGGCGGGAAGTAGGCCGGCCGGCCGTCCTGAAGAGAAAAGCCGTTACCGGTGAACTAACGGTAAGTTTTCTCCTTTCATCCTTCCAGGACGGCCTACATTTGGGAGGATGATAAAGGAATCCATACTGGCCTACCTTAGGGCGGAACCACTGCCTGTAAAACCTTTCTGCCAAAGGCAAGGTCTTGTTGCGACAGTACTTCCACACGATAGTGCTTTAGGAAGGTATCTTGACTGGACCAAGTGGCAGCATGGCGGATCTGTTCCCAGGATGCTCCGGCTTTTTCGGCCCAGGAAGTTGCAATGCCCCTTGTGGAATGTGCCTTTAGAGTTGTTGGTGTGGGGGTACCTGACACCTTATATGACATACTAATGGCTTGTTTAATCCACCTAGAGATTGAGGGTTTTGATGCTTGTAAACCCTTCCTTGGTCCAGAATGCAGAACCAACAAGTGACTAGATCTTCTAAAACTCTTGGTTCTTTCTAGATATGCTAGAAGGCATCTTCTAACATCTAAGCAATGGAATTTTTCTTCTTTTGCACACTTCGGTTTCTCACAAAATGATGGGAGAACCATCTCTTGATTCTTATGAAAAGATGACACTACCTTGGGCAGGTACAGTGGACAGGGTTCATACACATTTTAACCAATAAAATTCCATGACTTTTCCATGACTTCACGTAAATATTCATGACCTAAAGTTTCATGAAATGTCTATGTATACATGTTAAATAAGAAGAAAATCCATGTCACACCCAGCATATTTTTACTAAAATAAATGACAATCTTTGTAGTGTACAATACCTCTGCAGTTAGGGTTTCGTTTCTGGATACAGCGCGACTAAAAATGGTCCCTTGTTTTACAGTGGATGAGATGGAAGCACCACTGCCGCAGCTGGGAGCGGGTGTCACTTCGAGCGCACGGGTGAAAAAGCTGAGAACTCTGATGTAGGGGGGGGACTCTGGTGACCAAAGACCACTTTCCACAGAGTGAATGCACTAAGGAAGGGAGGGGGGGGGTCCTGATACAAGGAGGAACCTTTATAACAGTGCCCCCTTAAATCAGTGACCCCCCCCCTCAGACTGGCCGGGCAGCACTGTCATTGACCTCCTCTTAGGTGCACCATGCTCTGGTTTTATCCTGTAGTCTCCTCTCCCCAGTCCACACATGTCTGACTTCTCCTGTTATCCCCATCCCGACAGCACTCCCACTTTTGACTCCTCTCCAGACCCCCTCAGAGACTGCAGACATGATAAAAGACAAGAGATGGTCAGAGATTACGGACATAATAGAAGAGATGGTTAGAGGCTGTGGACATGGTACAGGAGGTGGTCAAAGGCTGCGGACATGGTACATGAGATGGTTAGAGGCTGCGGACATAATACATGAGGTGGTTAGAGGCTTGCAGGGGGGTTGGAAGGCGCAGGGGAGCGGAGAGCACTGGGGGGGGGGGGCAGGCAGGGAAAACCAGGGGGGATGTAGAGCACAGGGGGAGGGGGGGAACTGGAGAGCACTGTCTGGGGGGGGGGGGGGACAGGAAATCACTGAGGGGGAGATCACTGGGGGAGCCAGACTAAGAGCATGGAGGGGGCTAAAAGAGCACTTAGGGGGGCCAGCAAAGGAAGTTGTATAGGAGGGGGATGGGGCAGCTGCATATAGAGGAATTTAACTTTCCATATTCCTAGTGCAGCTTCTGAGAGGAGGAGAAACAACAGTCAGTGACATGAGGAATATGAAAGTTCAATTCCTCTCTATGCAGCTGTCCCATCCCATCCCCCTCCTATCCAGCACACGAGACTCCTCACTGACATTCCACACTGACATTCCACAATAGACTCCTCACTGACATTCCACAATAGACTCCTCACTGACATTCCACAATAGACTCCTCACTGACATTCCTCACTGACATTCCTCACTGACATTCCTCACTGACATTCCTCACTGACATTCCTCAATAGACTCCTCACTGACATTCCTTCTGCCGCTGCCTTCTTCACACAGATGCGGGCGGCCCGATGGACACCGGCCTGACAACCCCCCCCCCCAGTGCGGAGATGCGGGCGGCCCCGCGGACACCGGCCTGACACCCCCCTCGCTGGTACGTCCCTGAGAGCGGGACAGTATAGCCACGATTTCTTCGTTTCAGTTTCAGCGGATCAATCTGCCGCAGAGTTCCGAGCCTGTCACAGTCTATTCATATTGAAGAGACCAGTGATCAGGCTTCAGCTGTGCGCTGCGGAAGATTAATCCGCCTAAACCCGAAACACAGAAAATAGTCCCACTTACTGTCCCCGCTCCCACAGAATACAAGGATCCTGGTACCAGTTGGGAGACCAACTCCAATTGGTACCCTTCCCGATGCAGAAAGTAGGGACTGGCAGAGATGTTTTCCCATTGGGAAGCAAAATGGGTCAGTCTGCCCCCTACACTGACGTCAGTTAGATTCTTTAGGTTTAGGCCCAGGTTTAAGGAACAACAAATTGTCCCCTTGTTTTCCTTTTCCAGAGCCTTTCTTCCTGGCCTTAAAATGGTCTTTTTTGATTCTTGCCTTGGAAGTTTCAAAAGGAATATCTTCCTGATTTGTCCTTTCTCTTGGTGGGGAACTTTTTCCCCTTTTCTGCAGATCTGGACAAGGTATCATCAAGTCTTGAACCGAACAGTAATGAACCTTCAAAGGGCAGGGCACAAAGTCTTACTTTGGAGTTTGTATCACCTTCCCAAGCTTTGACCCCAAGCGCCCTTCTAGCAGAATTTACTAATGCTGCTGTTTTAGCAAATGCTGTTAATGACTCCACAGCTGTGTCTGCCAAATAGGACGCAGCTTTACTAATCATGTTTAAGGAATCTATCAGATCTTGTGATCCTGCCATACTGCGGACACGTTTTAACAGTTCCTTAAGCCAAAAGTCTGTATTCCTGGCCATTCAGGTATCAGCTAAGGCTATAGTTGTATTATATGCATTAGAATCCCAGGCCTTACTTAATACGGATTCAATCCTGCGATCCATAGGATCTGTAATATGCCCGGCATTTTCAAAGGATAAATCTGTTCCTTTTGATAACTGTGCCAGGGGAGCATCAAGTTTAGGATTTTTTGTGAATACCTCCAATTCTTGAGGCTCAAAGGGAAACCTTCTTTTCCAGTTTTTTGGTCTGGATAAGGCATGTGTAGGCACTTTCCATTCCTGGTGTATTATGTCTTTTAATGACTGGTGAATGGGAATGGTTCTGTACTGGGCTTTCCCCAAGCCCTTGTACACTTTGTCTTTGCAAGAAGACTTCTTTGCCGGAATAGGAATTTCTTCAGTGTCATATACCACTTTAAGAAGACCCTGCATATATTCCAAGGAAAAAAGATTTTTAACTTTTTCCCCTTCACTGTTATTTTCTGAGTCCTCCTCTGAACTAGAAGGGTCTCTTAAATAACTAGAACCTTCTTCTGGATCCTCTTGTTCCCTAACTTGAGTTGAGGGAATGGATAGAGCATCTTCCCAGAGGGATGGGGGTCCCCTTGACCACCCACCGTCTTGGGAGGACGCATTATCTGCTTCTTCCACTGCTGGGACTAGAGGGATAGCTGCTGTAGCCTTAAAGGACTGTACTGTAGCTACCATTTCCTCCCTCATAGATTTAAGCAAATCTTTCATTAGGTCCTGCCCTGACAATTTATTAATGCAAGTCTGACATAAGGGCTTTGTGTAAGATTTAGACAACCTAACCCTGCATTCCCCACATTTTTTAGTTGAGGATAAGGGTCTGGCAGGGGCTTCCTGTGCCGGTGGCATACCTGTGACAACACATGAAAAAGACAAGAAGAGAGGACACCATGAAGTGACATAACCTTCTTGCCTACCACTACGGCAATATACAGGAAAAAGCATGGCATGGCATACCTGTCACATAATAGACAGCAGTCGGCCGCCATCGGTATCACTTACCCGATCCTGTCGCCACCTGCGTTGCCGCTTTCTCCCCTGTAAGGATTGCGGCTGCTTGTGTCTCTTTCTGGGGCTTCCGCCCTCTCGGAGTCGGAGAGTCAGCCATGGTAGTACCGAGTTCGCTCCGATCCGGCGTCTCCTCCACGCTGGGTTTCTTCCGGGAGTCAGCCGCTCCGCCCCTTCCGCCGGAACTTCCTGTCTCCATAGCGAGGCTTGGGGCTCACCGCTCGGCGGCAAATTTGAAATCCTTACCGCCCAGCGAAGTGAATGGAGGAGACTTCCTGCAGAGACCAGCAGGACTTCAGGTATGAGGGACCTTCACCACAAGGCAAACCGCACTACCTGGTATGTTTGGCGACCTGAAAGCTCCTTTTTCCAAGGACACAGCTAGGGAGGAACCTGCTATTAGGCCGACCGAAGCTGCCTTCCAGGGGTACCGTCTTGGCCAGCTATTTGCCTCAGGTTAGTAAAAAAAAAAACGTTCCGATGTGAGGTTGGAAACACAACTGAACTGGAGCTAAGGATGGGAGGGACCCTTTTAAACAGCTGCAAATTAGTTGTGTTTCCTGTGAGGCGGAGCCACAATCTCCCAAATGTAGGCCGTCCTGGAAGGATGAAAAGGAGAAAAAAGTTTGATATACTTTTTTTTACTAATGCTAGCAGCATGAGGTTTAAAAATAATCAAAGTTAATTGGGAGAGTAAAGTTCCACTTAAAATGTATTATTTGTATTAAAGTAGTTGTAAACTCAAAGAAAGGATTACTGCAAGCCCCTCTGTTCTACCAAGCCATACTATACTGCGTACATGTTTGTATAAAATTACACCTCTAAATACCTTATTTAAGTTTGTTTCTGGCCGGTCATGTAACTGCCGGCTGCTCTTCTCCCCCGATCTAAGAGCTACAGAGGGAGGTCACCCGACCGCTATCCTGCCCGCTCAGGTCAAGTATTTAGAGACATAATTTTAAATAAATATGTACATAGTGCAGTATGGCTGTATGGCTTGGTAGAACAGATGGTCTGGCAGTAACTTGTCTTAAACTTTAGCTACTAATAGTAGCAGGAGGGTGTTGTGGAAATTTTATTAGGACTAGGGTGGACATTTTTCAGGATGGGTTTTATTTAGCTTGTCATTATGGCTCCTGTTTTCGGTTTGCTTGCAATACGCTCATTAGAGCGTGTACGGGCTAACCGGCATTGAGGAAAGACTACTAGCAGCGAAAACCTTCTCTTAGATGTGTAGACGTATTCGCTCTACATAGACATCTCCGCTTGCGAACACTCCATGCGTGGGTCTGTTTGCCGGTAGAGATCTACGTGTATTGCGGTGCGGAGTTCAAGGATCAAGCAGCAAGGATATGACCACCAGTGGGGGCCCCTGTATAATGTGAAGATTTGTCTGCTCGGCGGGAATATGTTTGCTCTGTGAAGTCAATATAGTTTTGATATCAATCTGCCCCTATAAAGAGATACATGCTCTTGTCTTTCTACTGTGCCTGATCACCATAGTGGAAATAGCATGGCCTCACATCCGGCTTATGTGGAACGCACGCCGGGCCAAGCCACAGCTATGAGGAGTGCAGGGTGACGAGTCAGCTGAGAGATGGAGGGAGACAGTTTCCTCAGCTCTTGTGGCGGTTCTTACAAGTGTCGGGATGGGCATTCAGTGTGAGCTTAATTTTTTTTATCACTTATTGGAGAAATAAAAAAAACTGAGTTACGCTATCATCCATTTCGGTGTTCCTTATACATGAACTCTGATTCTCTGAGGCCAATAGGGTGCGATTATGGACGGAGAATCCATCCATTCTTAACCTCTTACCGACTGCCCACCGTAGTATTCCAGCGGCAGGGCGGATCGCCCTTGCAAAATCACGCAGTACTGCGTGATGTAGTGCATGAGGTTTTGGCGGCGCGAGCGCTCCCGGTGTTTAGCCACAGTGGGAGGCGGGCCGCAGGAGGAGCAGCGGGCCGCCTTTCTCCCGCAATCGTCAGATAAACTAACAGAAGACCCACCTGCTTATGTAAACAAAGCAGGCAAGTCTTCTGTGAGACAGGCAGGGAGAGATCATAAGTTTCAGCTAAGCAGAAACTTCGATCTCTCTGTGTCTGTCACAGAACCATTCCCATACACAGTAAGCACAGTAAGGCATACATTAACCCCTTTGATCACCCCCAGTGTTAACCCCTTCCCTGCTAGTGTCATTTATACAGTAACAGTGCATAGCACTGATTACTGTATTAAGGTCACTGGTCCCCAAAAAAAGTGTCAAAAATGTCAGTTAGGGGCCCGATCTGTCCACCCCAATGTCGCAGTCCCACTAAAAAAACGCTGATCTCCGCAATTCCAAAAAAATAAAAATAAATAAATAATAAATAAAAAATCCAAAAAAATCTATCCCGTGGTTTGTAAACGCTATAACTTTTGCACAAACTAATTGTAAAACCAGAGTTAGACTTACCGGTAACTCTGTTTCTAGGAGTCGTCCAGGACGGCACAGGAGATATAGGCTCCACCTCCGGAGACAGGAAACACAAAGGATCAGGTGAATAAAGGGGCGGACACCCACCATCTTCCCCAATCTTTATCCGAGAACTCCCCAGACATGGCATCTGCAACAAGACAAAAAAACACTCGCCCATGGTTAAAACAGCATTATAGGGAGGGAATCCCTGCTGTCCTGGACGACTCCTAGAAACAGAGTTACCGGTAAGTCTAATTCTGGTTTTTCTCCAGTCGTCTGTCCAGGACAGCACAGGAGAGATCAACGAGAACTTACCAGATTAGGGTGGGACTACCGCCTGGAGGACCTTCCTTCCAAACGCTTGATCTTGCGCAGAGAGAAGGTCCAGTCTGTAGTGCTTGATAAATGACGAGAAGCTAGACCAGGTGGCTGCTTTGCAAATTTGTTCTGGTGTCGCCCCAGCCCGCTCCGCCCAAGAAGCAGATAATGCCCTCGTGGAGTGGGCTAACAGAGAAAAAGGGCACTCCTTATCTAAACTTCTATAAGCTTCTACTATCGCCTGTTTAATCCACCTGGCTATAGTATTCTTTGAAGCCTGCTGCCCCTTATTTTTCCCTGAATGCACTACAAATAAAGCATTGGATTTTCTATAGCTCTTAGACAACTCTAGATAGCTTAACACACAGGCCCTGACATCTAAAAGATAAAACTCTGCTTCCCTTGGATTGGAAGGGGAGGAGCAGAAGGATGGTAACACCATTTCTTGGGCCCTGTGGAACCTGGAAGCCACTTTAGGTAGGAATCCTGGATCTGTACGTACGACCAACCTGTCTTCAAAAATATGAAGAAAAGGTTCCCTAACTGACACCGAAAGTGGGCCCTTGCCCAAGGAACAGCTGGGATTGTTGCCGCGAGGAACCCTAGGCCTGACATAGCTGTCCTGATGGACAGTGACATGTTGGATTGCAGGGCGGCTGCTGTCGCCTTTACCTTTTCCCCCTTTTCTAGAGTGAGAAAAACTTTCTGCTCTATTGAATTTATCCTGTACCCCAGATTGCACAACTCGTGTGTTGGGATCAGGTTGGATTTGTCCTTGTTGATTAACCAACCCAGGTCCTCCAAGAACCGGGTGGCTACCCGCAAGTCTTCCTGTAACTGGGGAAAGGAATGGGCAAAAAAATAAAAGGTCGTCCAGATACGGAATGACTGAGATTCCCCTTAGTCTTAAGGGAGCCAGTGCTTCTGCCAGGACTTTGGTGAATCCTGGGAGAAGAACTCAGTCCGAATGGCAGGGCTCTGAACTGCAGATGGCAAACAGCACTCCCCCATCTTATCGCTATTCTTAAAAGTTTTTGAGACTTCTTGTGAATCGGGATATGAAGATAGGCATCCCTTAGATCCAGGGAAGCCATAAAGCAATTTGGGGGGAGCATGGCTTTCACCGTAAATATGGTTTCCATCCGGAATTTCTTGTAGGTCACCCATCTGTTCAGAGGTTTTAGGTTCAGGATTAGCCGAAAATTCCCAGATGGCTTTTTCACCACAAAGACTTGCGAGTAGAAACCCATGTTTGTTTCTTCTTGGGGCACTGAAACAAGAACTTTCTGGTCCACAAGGTCGCCAATTTGCGACAACAGTGCCGACGCCTTTAGGGGATCTTTGGGAGGGGAGGTCAGAACTGTTCTCGCAGGTGGAATACCCTGGAACTGAATCTGATAACCTTCCTTGATAATCCTCAATATGAACCTGTTTTGGGTCACGCTTTCCCACTGTGGGAGGAATTGACCCAACCTTCCCCCCACCGGGACCCGGTCATTGGGGTTTAGAGGTTTTTTTTTTTTTTTTTTTTTAGGAGAGGAAAAGAGAATACCCTTCTTTTGTTGTCCTCTCCCCCACTGCTTTTTAGTGGCTGGCATTTTGGAAGTTTGCCATTGTGGTCTTTGGGGACGAAAAAAACGTCGCTCTGGAGCTTTCTTGGGCTTTGACGGAAAAGCTTTCTTCCTGTCAGCTGTTCGGTCCAGGACCTTCTCTAGGTCTGGGCTGAATAAGAGGTCCCCTTCAAAGGGGATACCACAAAGCTTCGTCTTGGACGCTAAGTCCCCCTGACCATGACTTCAACCACAAGGCCCTACGTGAAGAGTTCACCAGGGCTGCAGTTCTGGCGGACAACTTGACCGATTCTGCCATATACCTGGCCGCTTTTGACAGCGTAGGAAGGGAATCCAGAATTTCTATACGGGAAGCCCCTCCTTCCAGATGGGCTTTAAGTTGGTCCAGCCAAACCTCCAGATTTCTGGCCACCACTGTTGTGGCCATAGCTGGTTTTAGGTTAGCCATAACTGCCTCCCATGACCTTTTAAGGAGAACCTCTATTCTCTTATCCATAGGCTCTTTAAGGACACCCATATCCTCAAAGGCCAGGTCCGTAGATTTGGCGCATTGTGAGAAGGCCGCATCCAGCTTGGGAACCTTGTTCCAAATACAAGAGGGGTCCTCGTTAAAGGGAAACCTCCTCTTTAAGCTCTTTGGGAAAAACAGCTTCTTTTCAGGCTCCACCCACTCCTTTTTAATGGAGTCCGTCAATGTGTCATGTACCGGAAATATCCTGTCATCACCGCTGTGAGAGCCGGAACCGGAAGTGATGCGCCGGAAGCCCCGCCCTCCAAAGGCCGGAACTAAAGCCCTGCGCATGCGTCCCCCTGCTTGAATGCGGAAGTCCTCGGTACAGCGACCGGACTCCCCCTCGTAGCAGGCACTAGACATAGCCCTCCCCGGGCTCCAGGAGGAGATGCGCCAGACCCGGCCTCGTCGACCACCGGGGGCCCCCTCCGCTGACCTCCTTCCCAGGACAGGTACAGCAGAGCTCCACACCTGCCTCCTCCTCCGGGGAGGAAACACAAAAGACTGGGGAAGATGGTGGGTGTCCGCCCCTTTATTCACACCTGATCCTTTGTGTTTCCTGTCTCCGGAGGTGGAGCCTATATCTACTGTGCTGTCCTGGACAGACAACTGGAGAAAATATATATATATATATATATATATATATATATATATATATATATATATATATATATATATATATATATATATATATATATATATATATATATTACACACACACATACATATATAATAAACAGTACAAATGTTGATCCCATGTGCAAATAAGAGCAGCAGCCAATAGGTGTGACTTCAAGATGTGCATACAGTGATGGTGGCACCCTCCAAACACCGCAGGTGGTCTCAGAGGATATGAACCAGATAAAAGAGGGAACTCCTCTTTGTGTAGTAGGTTTCAAAAATCCAAATTTATTGATAAGATTAAAAATATTGCAAATACAAAAAAGTGGACAGACCCGCTATGCTTCCCGTAATCAGCCGGGCTCACCTGAGGTCGCTCAGGCTGTCTGCCGAAAACCTAACCGCTACCGGAAGTGTACCAGGCCGCGTACGTTGCTATCGTTAACTCTTTGGGGGGGGGCGAAGACCTCTTCTTCAAGGACTGTACTAGAAATAGTATTATCTGTAAGTATTAAAGAGATATTGTAACAAATAATTGTTGATACATGGAAGCAACAAACAGAGTACAGTCCTTGAAGAAGAGGTCTTCACCTCGAAACGTCGGACCACACATGAAATAGTTGGTTGAATGCATATGTACATCTTTTTACTCACACCAGTTTTGTCCAATTTTAATGATATTATTGTTGTATGTCAATTTTCTATTCTCTTTTGTTAATCTAAATAAAATCATCATTTAAAGTGGAGTTCCACCCTATTTTTATACTTGTAAAGGGAGAGCTGCGCTAAATTGATGGAAAACCAGAGTCACCCAGTAGAACAAAATAAGGTAAATCCACAATAACAGATGGTACTATGTCAAATAAATTCTCCTGCAACCCAGACACATGTATGTCACAAATTGTCAGCAGGCATAAATACAGATGTGAGAAATAGTCCATCAAAAAAGTCCATAAGGTTGGATAGGTGTCCAGTGAAAAGGATGAAACCACACACCACTTTCAACGTGTCTAATTCCACAGGTGCCACATGCAAAGAGCTCAAGATCTGCTTACCAGAGCTCATAGGATTATGAGCATAACACACATGTCCACAAATGGGCCAACCAAAATCGACCATGTGTAGCGTAATACCACTATTCTTGGGCGGATGACCCCGAGCTGAAATAGGAGCCTCTCGGTGTTCCACGTTCCAAAAAAAAGAAGGGTTTGTCCTGATAGCGTAGTACGTCCTGTGTGGACGTACTACGCTATCGTACCCTTCTTTTTTTTGGAACGTGGAACACCGAGAGGCTCCTATTTCAGCTCGGGGTCATCCGCCCAAGAATAGTGGTATTACGCTACACATGGTCGATTTTGGTTGGCCCATTTGTGGACATGTGTGTTATGCTCATAATCCTATGAGCTCTGGTAAGCAGATCTTGAGCTCTTTGCATGTGGCACCTGTGGAATTAGACACGTTGAAAGTGGTGTGTGGTTTCATCCTTTTCACTGGACACCTATCCAACCTTATGGACTTTTTTGATGGACTATTTCTCACATCTGTATTTATGCCTGCTGACAATTTGTGACATACATGTGTCTGGGTTGCAGGAGAATTTATTTGACATAGTACCATCTGTTATTGTGGATTTACCTTATTTTGTTCTACTGGGTGACTCTGGTTTTCCATCAATTTAGCGCAGCTCTCCCTTTACATCTTCTACTTAGTGACTCCCACTACAGCTGCTGCTTTTTCTTTGGCTTAGCGCGGTTATTTACTTTATATTCTATTTTTATACTTACCTCCATCTTCTCGCTCCGGGTCACCTGAAAAAGAAATGGATAATCGCATATTTTTTTTTTTTTTACTTACCTCGTAGCGAAGAAAATATACTTACCTTACTTCCTTCTTCCTCCTTCCTCGGCCGCGGCCCGTCGTCACTTCCTGGCTCTGCAATGATTCCTGGGAGCTGGACGTCATAGCTCCCAGGAATCATTGCGCCTGCACCGGCCCCGACGTCAGTTCCGGGTCGCGCGCGTCATCCCCTTCTAAACAGCTTCTGGGCATGCCCAGAAGCTGTGGAGGGATGACGCGCGCGACCCGGAAGTGACGTCGGGGCCGGCGCAGAGCATCGTGGGACCAAAGAAGGCGGAAGAAGACGCCGAAGAGGACGCGCTGGCTTCAAGCTGCCCACATCTGAGATGGCAGCGCTGGACAAGACGTTTGCAAGGTAAGTATTTGTCCTAACAGGTAAGTGCAACCCGGGACAGATCAGAGGCTAGCCATTGTGGAATGCACTAGCCCTGACTGTCCCGGGGGTATTAAAAAAAAAAAAAAAAAAAAAAATCCAGGGTGGAACTCCGCTTTAAGTACTTTTTTCAAATTATTTTTCTTGAGTGACCTAAAAAGTCCCACCCCATAGGGGATTTTTCCAAAAACATGTTTTTCATACTGGGATGTGGCACTCACATTTAGGAACACAGTGGGAACACACCTACAAATCACTAGGAGTGACCAGGTAGAGCCAAAGGCTTTGACACGCCCGGGGGGGGGGTCCCTGGGTTATTGGGAGCCACCAAAATTACCGGAATCCCCTCCAACTCGACACTCCGTAGCAGGCGAGATAAAAGTTTCAGCAGAGGAAAAGCATAAATTAGCCCGTACTGGCTCCAGGTAGCCACGGTCGTCTACTGCATTGGCCAGAGGATTTCTGGACCGAGCCACAAACTTTGAAACTTTCCTGTTTTGTCTGGAGGCCGAACAGGTCCACATCCGAGGTCCCCCACGGGAGACACAGCTGGTGGAACACCTGTTGATGCAGGGACCACTTTCCCGGATCCAGGGTTTGACAACTCAGGTAAACCCCCTGCCAATTGCCGGGAATGTACATGGCGGATAGGGCTGGGACATAGTCCTCTGCCCAGCGCAGGATCTCGGCTACCTCCAGAGCCACCAGGGCACTCCTGGTGCCCCCTTGATGATTGACACATGCCCCGGCCGTGACATTGTCAGACTGGACTCGGACAGGACTCAGACAGAACACCCCTTGAGATTGTCCGTCCAGTGGAACAGGCTCAACCTGATTGCTCTCAGTTCCAGAACGTTGATCGCCCCCCCCCCCCCCAATCGGTCAGACAGGCATCTGTCGTCACCACCGTCCAGAATACTGGAAGGAAGGATTTCCTGTGGAGAAGATTCGGAGAGCTGAGCCACCAATTCAGGGAGTCCTTGGATCTCTGGCTCAAACTAATCAGACCGTCCAGGGATCTTGACAAGGATCTCCTGTTGGAAAAAATGTCTTGTGTGGGCCTGAGCATATGGTACGGCCTCGAAGGAGGACACCATCAGGCCCAGCACCTGCATAGATGACCTGAGAGATACCAGGTCGCAAGCCAGCAGCGACAGAATTGCTTCCCTTACCTTCACAGGAGGTAGAAATACCTTTGCTAAAGCTGAATCTAGGATTATCCCTAGTTACTCCAGTCTGGTTGTTGGAACCAGGGCAGATTACTGAAGGTTGAGATTCCAACCGAACTGCAGATTCAGAGTGTGAATGGTCAACCCCAAAATCCCATTCCAATGTCACAGACAGGTCTGCTCGGAGAAGAAGATCATCCAGGTACCCCAGAATCGCTATTCCTCTCTGTCGTAGCAGAGCCAGGATAGGGGCTAACACCTTGGTGAAGACCCTGGAAGCAGAGGCGAGACCAAACGGTAACACCACAAATTGAAAATGGTCCTTGCCCACCTCAAAGCGGAGGAATCGTTGATAGGCATCCTTGATATCGATCGAGGCCAGCAGGTCCCCCTGATGCAAGAACGCCACCACTGACCGAAGGGACTCCATGCAAAATTTCTGGACACGCACAAAGCGGTTCAGAGTTTTGAGGTCGAAGATTAGACGCAATTTGCCCTCCTTCTGTGGAACGGTAAACAGGTTTGAATAGAACCCTCAAAATCATTCCTTCCTCAAAAACGCCTTGTGACAGCATATCCCGAATCGCTTCCTGCAGCCCCGCAAGGCGGTTTGGGCCCTGGGGACAGCTGAAGATTAGAGGGAAAAAAATCTGTCTGGCGGACGGGAACTAAACTCTATCTTGTACCTGGACTGAATTACCTCATGGACCCACCTGTCGTGCAACAGTGAGGTCCAAGGATACGGGAAGAAACTGAGACGTCCCCACACCACTGAAGTGGGTGGGGGCGCCCCTTCAGGCAGAAGGGGTATGCTTGGAGGTGCTGGGGGCAGAGGATTTCAGCTTACCAGCCCACCGTTTCCCAGATCCTTTTCCGCCCAAAGTCTGTTTGGTTTTCTGCGACACTGTCGCACGAAAAAGACGCTTCTGGGCTGTAAAGGAAGGACCTCACTTATGCGAGGGAGACTTACCCTTAATCGAGTGAGGAATGAGTGTGCTCTTTCCCCCAGTAACCGTCTTGATCAAGTCATCCAAGGAGAAACCAAAAAGGCGATCACCCTGAAAGGGAAGATCTGACAAAAGCTTCTTAGAAGCCTGGTCAGCTGACCAGGACTTTAACCAGCTCGCATGTCTGATGAGCACACTTACCACTGACGCTCTGGCCGCGAGCGGAAGAACGTCCAGGTTAGCATCGCATACAAATTGCAGAGTCTGCGATAATTGGTCAGCGAGTTCAGGGCAGATGACGGTAACGGGGTTACTGTCAGCGCCTTTACCTATTCTAACATAGTTTGAGAGACTAGAATGGTAGTCAGGGCATGCCTGAGAATAGATCCCACTACCGTATACAGGTGTCGGGATAAGACCTCAATACGTCTGTCAACCAGATCAGGGAGAGATGAGGATTCTGCCACCGGTAAAACGTGGCCTTGTAAATACCGCATATCTGGGGGTCCACCTGAGGGGGGGACCGTCCATTTGCATAAGATCTCTTCCTCAAACGGGTAGCGTCTAGCCAAACGTTTGGGAATTGCAAGCGTGCGATTAGGTTGCTGCCATTGTTCCTCCACTAAGGCGGACAAGACAAGGGAAAACCTTGGCCGATTTCTTTGCCCTGAGGGATCCCAAGGATACCAAGGCTCCTTGCAATTTAGAAAATGCATCTGATTTTTAGGGTGTTCCTCACTAAGGATATCAAAGCATCTACCAGCGCCTTTTCCTGTGCCAAGGCGGGTGTGGAAACATCCTCTTCCACATCAGAAAAGTCTGAATGTGGGGACGCATTGCCAGCGACCACATCGGCCTCAGAATTTGAGGTCTGAGATGAGACAGGCGAGGGCGTTTCTTAGTAAATGCTGCCGCAATAACTTTGTCCATTTTTCTGGACATTTCTTGCATCACAGACAATAAAGTCACATCATGAGCATTAGAAGCGGGCCCCAACGATATATCGGGGGTCGCAGACAAACTTGGGGAATCCATGTTAGACATATGGCCAAACAGTAGGATTGCACAGTAAGAATGTAAAGAGCAGACAGGGAAACGGGGAAACACCGGAACATGCACCGCAAGGGGTTAAACGGAAACTTCTCCTGAAAACAGGAGCATTGGCCTAAGAGGGAGCAATCAGCACCCAATCGTCAAATATTAATGCCTCTGAGGCTACGTGAGGTTACAAAGGCACCACAGGTCCCAGCAAGTCTGCAAATACCAGCGTTCACTGCGCCTTTAAGATGCGATCGCGATGCACGCAGCGCTACTCCGGGGGATAATCCTAGCCCCCTAAAGGTCTGAAACCCCTCTGAAGATGAAAAGGTGAAGGCCAGGGTGATTAAAGTCCTCTAGAGTAGTTACCACTTGGAGAACACAGCAAGGTCCATCAGCAGCATGGAGAAGAGAAGGTAGAAGGAAACGCCCCCGCCCACAAGAGCCAGAAGCTCCTGTGCTGTTTTGTCTCCGGTTCCAGCAAAATGGCCACAGGCATTACAGTGATAGGGATACCCTGGCAGCCTGCTGAGGCCTGTTAAGGTTGCAGGCCATGGCAAAATGGCAGCTTTGCGCCAATGAGCACGTGACCTCGGGCCTAGTGAGGCCTACCCTAGTAACAGGCCTGGGAGCCCTGGCAGGGGGTCATCCCGGCGGATGAAACCCCCCCAAGGTAGCGGTATGAGGTGCAACCATGTACCCCTCCGAGGCCTCCCCCCTACCGTCCGCTACACGGTATAGCGCCTGAGGCGACCTACATAGGAGACCCCCCACTAAAAGTGTCCCGGGGGTCCGGAGCCCAGGGTAGGGAGAGGTCAGGGTAGGAGGGAAAGGTCCCAGGTGACCCCTCATAGTGGAGGAGGGTGGTAGGAGCTATGGGTACCAGAGGGTCCTACTCACCTATGGAGGAGCCCATGTCCTCCCCAGGCACGCTAACCAGACAGGGGGACTGTACTTACCGGACCACGCTGCTGAGGTTAGGCGTCCATCCTGATAGAGGGCGCTGTCGGCCAAGGGGCACGTTGCGACATTGGCATGCCTGGTGGGGTGTTTCACCCGCAGGCCAGTCCCTGTCCGTGGGACTATAGTGGCCATGGAGACCCAGCGCAGGGCTACGGTCTGCAAGTTCTCGCTGGCACAAACTGGGAGACCATAAGGCTCTCATATAGCCAGTCCGAAACCCAGCCGGCATTCCACAGGAACTGGAGTCAGCAGCAACAAAAAATAAAATAGGAAAAGGTTCCCTTTAAGACGTTGAAAACAGAGCTAGGACAAAGGTCCCAGCAGGGAGCTGTTTGGCCACTCCTAAGACCAGGCAGCTAAAACTTAAAATGCAATTGTGAGGCCAGGGGGTAATAACACCCCCCTGGGGGTGTCAAAGCCTTTGGCTCTACCTGGTCCCTCCTAGTGGGAGCGGCTTATTACCCATCCGTCTATGATTTAAAGCAGCAGCTACGTCCGTCGGTGGATGAAAGAGAAATGTCAGTTAGGGATCCAATCTGTCTGCCGCAATCCCGCTAAAAATCGCAGATCACCGCCATTACTAGTAAAAAAAAATTAAATGACATCTTTCCCGTAGTTTGTAGATGCGATAACTTTTGCGCAAACCAATCAAAACACTCTTATTGCGATTTTTTTTACCAAAAATATGTAACAGAATACAAACTGGCCTAAAAGGATGAAACATTTTGATTTTTAAATTTCTTTTTTTTTGGGGGGGGGGGGGGGGAATGTTCTATAGCAGAATGTGAAAAATATTTTTTTTCAGAATGATCGCTCTTTTTTTGTTTATAGCACAAAAAATAAAAACCACACAGGTGATCAAATACCATACCACCAAACGAAAGCTCTACTTGTGAGAAAAAATGACATCGCTTTTATTTTGGTACAGTGTAGCAAGACTGCACAATTTTCCGTTAAAGTAACACAATGCCGAATCGCAAAAAAACGTCCTGGTCATTACGGGGGCAAATCCTTCTGTTCCAGAAGTGATTAAGGTAACAATTAGGCATCAGGATTCCCCCGCCCCTCTTTACATTTACCTGATTTCTCATTTGATCAAGTGCCGTGAACATCTGCAGCTCTTCTCTCCCCTCATTTCCTGGTCTCACTGACTTTGCAGAAGCAGTGGGAGCCATTGGCTTCTGCTGCTGTCTATCAAAGAAAGAGACAAGGGAGCAATGCACACAGACAATGAGACACAGGAGCGCGCCTGCACAAGTGCCCCCATGGAAAGCAGCTATAGGGGCACCCACCAGAGGGGAAGAGCCAGGAGCATGGCGGTGGACCAGAGAATAGCAGGCTCAGGGGCCACTTTGTGCAATACCATTGCACAGAGTAGGGAAGTATAAACCCGTTGTTAAAAAAAAAAAAAAAACCCCTGCACACCTACAAACTTTAGGTTTACATGCACATTTGAACACAAGCATACAAGAGCCTTAACAATTGGAAGCAGATTAAATGGACAGTTTAGGTAAACCTAAAAGCAATTTTAGGCTCCATGCGCACTGGGCTTAAAACTCCAGTTCTCTTGGCAGAAAAAAACGATCACATAGAGCATTTTTTGTACAATGTTTAGACAAGTTTAAGAGAGTTTTGCGTTTTTTCTGCCAGAAAGCTCCAATCAGAAATGCAAACCAGAATGGTTTTTATTCCTGGCTCTAAACATTGAGCTCAAAATATGCCTGTAATAGTCCTAATGTGTATGGACAAGGATAAGCTGCTTCTACAGGCAGAACACAAAACTCCTGTACAAGCAGTGGTTTTTAAGCCAGTTTCCACGGAGCCTCAGCCAGCTACAAGCTTTAGCCACTTGCCGGCCGCCCCACGCAGATTTACTGCGACAGATTCACTGGCTCAGCTGCGCATAATCACATAGATCTACGCGATTATGTACGCGCGCCGCCGGAGCTGCGCTCCCGCTGTGATTAGAACAGCGGGAGCCAGACCGTGGGAGGAGCGGGCACGACCGCTGCCGGCCTCCTACGTTCTTTACAGAAACTGACAGGAGAGCCGCCAGCCTATGAAAAAAAAGCTCTTCTGTCAGACAGGCACACAGAGATTGTGTGTTTCAGCCAAGCTGAAACACCAATCCCTGTGTGTCTGTCGCAGAGCTCTCTCCCCCCCCCCCCTCTCCTCCACAGTTAGTAAGCACATCTAGGCATACATTTAACCCTTTTATCACCCCCCCCCCCCCCCGTATTAACCTCTTCCCTGCCAGTGTCATTTATACAGTAACAGTGCATATTATTTAGCACTGATTACTGTATTAATGTCACTGGTCCCAAAAAGTGTCAAAAAAGCCAGTTAGGGGTCTGATCTGTCCGCTGCAATGTCACAGTCCCACACAGGATATGCAGAAGGAGATTAGGGAACTTAACAAGTGGCTGAGAAACAGGTGTAAGAAGGAGGCACTGTGCCTATACAGGCAAATTGCCTCATATAAAGTCCCAATCTGTGTTTTACACTGCATCCACCAAGGGGTTGGAGGTGTATGCTTCTCAGCTGGTCGTTTTCAGTTTGTACCATCTTAAGAACATTGCTATTAGAGTTATGAGATACTAGACCAGTCATGGATGGAGGTGGGTTGGGGAAAGTTTGGGCTGCTCCCTCTCACCTGCCTCCTATCCATCCATTAGCAGCCATGTGCTCCCAGAGTGGAGACACTCAAATTTAAAAGTGTTAGGACTGCAGATAAAACAGGGTGCCGTGTCGTGGCTCTGCAGCTTACACATACGTTTGCAAATGCGTGTCAACTAAACCCCTGTTCTTTATTTAGATCATGAGACAGGTCTACTTGGTTGGTGGCAGACTGGAGGGTGAGTACATCAGACTGGGGGCTGGCTGGCTTCCATGCACCTCTCTTAATCCTTTTCAATTCGGTTTAAGAAGGAGGGGTTTGGGTTCCTCCTGGAGAACTGGGCTGACTTCTCAGTCGGCTACCGGCTCTTTAGTAAGGATGGGCTGCACCTTAATGGGGACGGTACAGCTCTTTTGGGGAGAAAGATGGCCACCAAGTTGGAGGGGCTTTTAAACTGAGACGGGGGGGGGGGGAGCTCAGAAGTAGAGTCAGTCAGGAGGGAGCAAAAGACAGAAGGTATTATTAGGGTCAGCAGCGACAGTAGATCCAAAACGTCAATTGGGGGTCTGTGCAGGCCAACCTCAGACCAAACAGGAATAAAAATAACCACCATTCACTACCAACTTCCACAAATCTAAGAGGGGTATATACAAATGCCAGGAGCCTAGCCAATAAAATGGAGGAGTTGGAAATGTTAGTACATGAGGAGGACATTGACCTTGTGGGAATAACAGAAACTTGGTTTGACCCCTCCCATGACTGGCTGGCCGATATCCAAGGGTATTCTGTGTACCAGAAGGACAGGGTAGGAAAAAGAGGGGGAGGGGTATGTCTCTATGTCAAAAATAAAGTAAGGGTGATAGAGAGGAATGATATTATGGAAGGGATGATTACAGAGTTAGAATCCGTGTGGGTAGACTCCATTAGGTAATTGTGGGGGTTTGTTATAGGCCACCCAACCAAAGGGAGGAGGTGGCGCTGGAATTTATATCACTGTTGGGTAAAGCGGGACTTCAATTATCCCGACATGGACTGGGAAGAGGGGACTACACACTCACAGAAGGCCCGTCTCTTCATGGAAACCTTACAGGACAATTAAATGTCTCAGTTGGTGGATTCTCCTACTAGAGATAATGCAGTGCTGGATCTATTGATCCCTAATGTCCCAGACCCAATCTCAGAGGTAGGAGTCCAGGACAACCAGGGCTCTAGCAAACACAGGATGATTACATTTAGCGTAAATAACAATATAACAAGGCAAGAGGGGAACATAAGAACCCTAAGTTTCCCAAATTGTGCTCAATGATGGAAAGGGTAAACTGGGACCAAACCCTAGGAACACTGACCAAAAAAGGAAAAAGGGGAATGCTTGAGGAACAGATTAAACAAATGCATCTCGCAGTGCATTCCTATGGGAAATAAATTTAGAAGACACAAAGCCAAACCTGGCTGGCTAAACCGTAATGTTAAAAACCTTATTAGGGGAAAAAAATGGCCTTCAAGAAATATAAATCAGAGGGCACATTATTATCACAGGACTTGCCGCTATGGCTAACAGAGGGTGAAGTCAGGGAAAGGCTGGATAAAATTAACACAAATAAATCACCAGGCCCGGATGGCGTACATCCGAGAGTACTCAAAGAACCTAGCAAGACTATATCTAGACCACAGTTCCTGATCTTTGCTGACAGTATTATGACAGGAAATGTACCGGGGGATTGGAGGAAAGCCAACGTGATACCGATATTCAAAAAATTGCAGAGGCATGTCCCGGGAAATTATAGGCCGGTCAGTCTGACATCGATAGTATGTAAACTTCTGGAGGGGATGATAAGGGACTATATTATAGGGCATAGGTCTTCAAACTATGGCCCTCCAGTTGTTCAGGAACTACAATTCCCATCATGCCTAGTCATGTCTTTGAATGTCAGAGTTTTACAATGCCTCATGGGATGTGTAGTTCTGCAACAGCTGGAGGGCCGGAGTTTGAGGATCCCTGTTATAGAGTTTGCTAAAGACAACAACATCATCAGCACGGGTTTACTAAAGGGCGTTCTTGTCAAACCAATCTCTTAACATTCTACGAGGAGGTGAGCTGTGAGCTAGATAGGGGGAGACCAGTGGATGTGGTGTACCTGGATTTCGCTAAGGTGTTTGATACAGTTCCCCACAAGCGCTTAATTTATAAAATAAGGTCTGCAGGCATCGGCCACAAGGTTTGCTCTTGGATACGGAACTGGCTAAAAGGGCGTGTCCAAAGGGTGGTAATAAATAGCGCATACTCAGACTGGTCTGGGGTGGCAAGTGGGGTCCCCCAAGGCTCAGTCCTGGGACCAACCCTGTTCAATTTAGTCAAACAGCATTGAGGACGGGATCAGTAGTTCTATATCAGTTTTTGCAGATGACACAAAATTGGGCAGGGCAATAACTGCACGGCATGAAGCCGATATCCTACAGAATGACCTGAACAAAATAAGAGTGGGCAATGACATGGCAAATGAGGTTTAATGTGGAGAAGTGTAAGGTTTGGCACTTGGGGACTAAAAACATAAAAGCACAATACTCTTTAGGGGGGGAACCTTTGGGGGATTCAAGAATGGAGAAAGATCTGGGAGTCTTGGTTGATGATAGACTAAGCAATAGCATGCAATGTCAGGCGGCAGCTGCCAAAGCCAGCAGAATATTAGCATGCATAAAGAAAGGGATGTATTCCAGAAATAAAACTATAATCCTACCACTTTATAAAACTCTGGTCCGAACGCAACTGAAGTATTCTGTCCAGTTCTGGTTGCCAGTCCTCAGGAAGGATGTGTTGGAGCAGGAGAGAGTCCAGAGAAGGACAACTAAACTGATTAGGGGATTGGAGGACCTTAATTATGAAGAGCGTCTACAATTGCTTAATTTATTCTCCCTGGAGAAGAGACGCCTAAGAGGGGACATGATAGCAATATATAAATACCTCAATGGTGATCTCAGCATAGAAAAAAAGCTATTCATTCACAAGGATTGCACGAGGACTCGAGGACATACAATGCGATTAGAGGAGAAGCATTTTGACCTCAGCCAACGCAGGGTTTTTTTTTTACTATTAGGGCTACAAGGTTGTGGAATTCTCTACCACAAGAGGTAGTCATTAAGACAGACATCTCAAGTCTCCCGCAACTATCGGGAGTCTACCGCCTTTGGCCGGCGGCTCATGGACACCCGCAAGTGACGTGCGATCTCCCAGCTGCCACGGGAGACTTAGGATGTCTGCAGTCAGTGACAGAGCTGCTGCTTCCTGTATAGTTTCGGCTCCGTCACAGAGGGAGTGATATGAAATGCACTTCGCCTGTGACAGAAGCCATACAGGAAGCAGTGGCTCTGGCTTTCTACTGCAGCTGCTGCTTCCTCCAGCAGTACCCGCATTACCCTCCAGCATTACCAGCCAGCATTTCCCACCAAAACAACCCTCCAGCAGTAATCACCAGCATTATCTGCCAGCAGTAACCGTGCCAGCAGTAACCACACCAGCAGTCTGCAAAATAAGTAGAAAAGGTATGTGCATTAACGTGTGTATATTGTTGCAATATGTTTAACCACTTCCATTTTTTGGGATTCAGCATTGCGTTATTTAACATAAAATTGCAAGCTTGTGCAACGCTGTACCCAAATAAAATTGATGTCCTTTTTTTCCCACAAATATAGCTTTCTTTTGGTGGTATTTGATCACCTCTGCGGTTTTTAGATTTTTAACAAAAAAAGAGAGACAATTTTGAAAAAAAAAAAAAAAAAAAAACACGCCATATATTTTTTACTTTCTACTATAGAACATTCCCAATAAAAAAAAATTTTTTTTTTTTTTTTTTTTTTTTTTTTATTAGTTTAGGCCAATTTGTATTCCGCTACATATTCTTGGTAAAAAAAAAAAAATCCCAAAAAGCGTATTTTAATTGGTTTGCGCAAATGTTATAGCGTTTACAAACTACGGGATAGATTTTTGTAATTTTTATTATTTTTTTGTTTTTATTCATAATGGCGGTGATCAGTGTTTTTTTAGCGGGACTGCGACATTGCGGTGGACAGATCGAGCCCCTGACATTTTTGACACTTTTTGGGGACCAGTGACTTTAATACAGTAATCAGTGCTAAATATTATGCACTGTTACTGTATAAATGACATTGGCAGAGAAGGGGTTAACACTGGGGGGTGATCAAAGGGTTTAACGCGTACCTAAATGTGCATACCTTATATGGGAATGGTTCTGTGACAGGCACAGAGAGATCGCAGTTTCAGCTTAGCTGAAACTCCTGATCTCTCTCTGCCTGTCTGACAGAAGATCCGTCTGCTTTGTTTACATAAGCAGGCGGCTCTTCTGTCAGTTTATCTGATGATCGCAGGAGAAAGGCGGCGATCGTCACCCGCCTCTCGCTGGGTCTAAACACAAAACAAACAAGCGCAGCCTTTTGCATTAAATCATGTAGTACTACGTGATTTTGCGCAGCCGAGCCGCCCTGCCGCAGTAATACTATGGTGGGCAGTTGGCAAGAGGTTAATAACAAGTTGTGTTTTGTCAGAATATGTCATGTGCTTGTTCATACATGTATGAAGAAGGACATTACATTTTCTGGCTGCCTAAGCCCCCAGCACAGAACTGTAAATATCCCAGCATGTGCAGTGTTTCCGACTCCTACCACCATAGCCACTTCAAATCACTGACGTGATCATGGTGGTTAGAGTGTTCCTTTAATATCTCTCAGAAGAAGTAAACCTCTGTATACTGATTCCATTTAATTTCATCATCCTCTAGTTGTGTTAAATCAGTGCAGGGGGGGTGGGGGGGGGCGCAGCAACGGCGCCACTTCCCTGAAATGAGTTTGCCCCCTCTCTGAAATGAGTTTGCCCCCTCCCTGAAATAATGACTTTGCCCCCTCTCTGAAATAATGACTTTGCCCCCTCTCTGAAATTAGTGTGCCCCCTCCATGAAATTAGTGTGCCCCCTCTCTGAAATAATGACTTTGCCCCCTCTCTGAAATAATGACTTTGCCCCCTCTCTGAAATTAGTGTGCCCCCTCCATGAAATTAGTGTGCCCCCTCTCTGAAATAATGACTTTGCCCCCTCTCTGAAATAATGACTTTGCCCCCTCTCTGAAATTAGTGTGCCCCCTCCCTGAAGTAATGACCTTTCCCCCTCTCTGAAATGAGTTTTTGCAGGTTGGGGTGCCTGTTAAGAGAGTAAAACTTTCCAGAGCTGAAGTGGTTAGACACACATTTGCAAACAATGGCACCAGAAATATCTAAATTGCAATAAAATAAAAGATAATAGGATTTAAAAATCAACAGAAACTGCCTTAACACATTACCAAACAAGCTCCAGGAAAAACGAAGGGGCTACGTCTTTCTCACGCTGCAAGGCGAGCTCCATTTATTCTGTGCTAAATCATCGCTCACATTATTTCACATGAACAAATACCGTAAGCACACAGACCGTAGTAACCGTACGTTCTCACAGTACTTACACAACAACAACGTGTAAAACACGGCTCCAGCTTCTAAGCTTCAGGTCGATGGTACAATAGAGTTCACTAGCAGAGCAGAGGAGCGGAAGAAGCACGTGACTAGGTCACATGACGGACGACAACCCACTACATCACTACTTTCTAGATTGGTAGCGGCTAGTAGTCATCTGGAGGTGATGCGAGGGGAGGGAAGAGGAAGCGGGCGGAGCGTACAGGGACTATTCACTCAGAGCCCAGTCAGTCTCAGTCAGTGACTGCATGCTTTAATAAGATAGGTATGTGAGGACTTCAGTAAGCGATCTAGGGGTGCAGGGAAAAGAGTTGGGTGATAATCAGGTGCACGGTCAGTTCTGAAGGGTGACCTAGGGGCACAGGGTAAGGGGAGACGGGTGACTATTAGTACTCCTGAATGACATGGAGTGTGCCCCAATGCAAACATTACACCAACCAACTATAAGGGACAATTCTGGGGACCCCTATGCCATCAGAACTAGTGTTCCCATTGGAAGATTCCCCCTCTATTACTCTTCAGGGAACAACCCAACATTTTGAATTTCTCTTTACTTACAATGCTGATGGTAAACTAACAGGATAATGGGGGCAGAGGTAACAATAAAAACTGACAGGTGTTCAGACCATCTTCCTCCACTCAATCCAAAACTAAAAAAAAATGTTTTGCCTTTAGTTATACTCTAACCACCTCAATACAGACCAGTGGCAGCCGGTGTATTGAGGGCGCAGGGGTGCCACCCCCCCCCCGCCCCCCCATCCATGCGTCTGGCCCCCTAATCTGCATGCAGGGGCGCCGGACGCATGGAGCTTAATTGTTTTTTTTTTTTTTAAATCACCCGATTAGAGCCAGAGGCTCTAATAGGGTGATGCAAAGGGTGGAGCCGGGGCGCAGAGCAGTGCGCCCCGAGACCACCCATTGTGTGACAATAGCGAATGAAAATTCGCTATTGTCACACCGAACCTCCTCCTAGGCAATCGGGAAGCGCGTCCGATACGCGCTTCCTGATTGGCTGCAAGGCATGCCATTGGCCGAGGAGGAGGCGGAGCGGGAGGACTGGAGGAGACGTGCCGCCGGGACTGAGGAGAAGCCGCGCCGGGGGACTGAGGAGAAGCCACCCGCTGCGGCCGCCGCTGCTGCTCCAGATAAGTAAGGGGCACGCACGCTGATCTCTGCATTGGGGGAATGTATGCTGGTCACTGCATTGAAGGGGGCACGCGCGCTGATCTCTGCATTGGGGGCATGTATGCTGGTCACTGCATTGAGGGGGGCATGTATGCTGGTCACTGAATGGAAGGGGGCATGTATGCTGGTCACTGCATTGAAGGGGGCATGTATGCTGGTCACTGCATTGAAGGGGGCATGTATGCTGGTCACTGCATTGAAGGGGACATGTATGCTGGTCCCTGCATTGGGGGAATGTATGCTGGTCACTGCATTGGGGGAATGTATGCTGGTCACTGCATTGAAGGGGGCATGTATGCTGGTCACTGCATTGAAGGGGGCATGTATGCTGGTCTCTGCATTGAAAGGGGGCACACTATACCTTAATTACTGAAGGCCCCTTTCACACTTTTGCGACCTCAAAGTCACGCAATTTTTACAGCGTTTTTTGCCGGAAAGCAATGCCTATTACATTTTTCTGTTTGCGCCCCCCCCCCCCCAAATTTTGAGCACCAGCCGCCACTGATACAGACACTCTCACCCCCTTTCTGCCCAGGCCATTTAAAGCTTTCAGCGCTGTCATACTTTTGAAGGACAATTACTCAGTCATGCAACACTATGCTCAAATAAAATATTTATCCTTCTTTTAAACAGAGCTTTCTTTCGGTGGCATTTAATCACCACTGCGTTTTAGTGGTGCAACAAAATTAAAATTCTGGACCAAAACTGAAAATTAAGGATGCATTTGGCCAAAAACCGAAATGGAAATATATATTTTTTTTTTTATATACAATCATATTATATTCGACTTTTTAATCAATCGTTTTTAAAACGCTTTGCTTTTAAAAAATAAATAAATAAAAAGCTCAAGAAAGTGCATCCCTTTAAATTCTATGTACACTATATTACAAAAAGTATTGGGACGACTGCCTTTATAAGCACATGAACTTTAATGGAATCCCAGTCTTGGTCTGTAGGGTTCAATATTGAGTTGACCCACCCTTTGCAGCTATAACAGCTTGAACTCTTCTAGGAAGGCTGTCCACAAGGTTTAGGAGTGTGTCTATGGTAGTGTTTGACCATTCTTCTTGAAGCGCATTTGTGAGGTCAGGCACTGATGTTGGATGAGAAGGCCTGGCAGTCTCTGCTCTAGTTCATTCCAAAGGTGTTTTATCTGGTTGATGTCAGAACTCGGTGCAGGCCAGGCAGGTTCCTCCACCCCAAACTCGCTCATCCTTGCTTTGTGCATCATTTGGTAGAGGGGGAGATTATGGTGTGGGGTTGCTTTTAAGGTGTTGGACTTGGCCCCCTAGTTCCAGTGAAGGGAAATTTTAGGTGTCAGCATACCAAGACATTTTGGCCCATTTTGTGCTCCCAACTTTGTGGGAACAGTTTAGGGATGGCCCCTTCCTGTTCCAACATAACTGAGCACCAGTGCACAAAGCAGGGTACATAAAAACATGAATGAGTGGTTTTGGGGTGGAGGAACTTGACTGGCCTGCAGACTGCAGATTGGTCCTGACCTCAACCTGATAGAACACCTTTGGGATGAATTAGAGCGGAGACTGCGAGCCAGGCCTTCTTGGCCACATCAGTGCCTGACGTCACAAATGCTCTTGGAAGAATTGTCAAACATTCCTATAGACACAGTCCTAAACCTTGTGGGCAGCCTTCCCAGAAGAGTTGAAGCTGTTATAGCTGCAAAGGGGGGCCAACTCAATATTGAACTCTATAATCTAATGGGCCATACACACTATAAGATTCTCTGAAGACTTTTTCCTTTAGACTTCCCAAAACCATATAGTATGAGGTCAAACCTAAACACTTTCAATTTGTATGCAATCTGGCAGGCCCTTGCACTACATAGAAAAGGTAAATCTGAAGGAAATCTAAACCACAAAACGTTGGATAGTGTGTATCCAGCTTAAGATTGGGATGCCATTAAAGTTAATGTGTGTAAAGGAAGGTGTCCCAATACTTTTGGTAATCTAGTGTATGTCTTCACACTGGTCCATTACACTTCTGTTGTAACATGCCTTTTCCATGTTGCGTTTTTTATGCTGTTTTTGAGTCACAGGACCTATGAAAACTGCGTTGGTTTTTCGGTGGCTATTATCGACTGTCACGAACCGGCAGGACTGGTAGTGGATCCTCTGGACCAGAGAGGCGATGGCGCGGGTTGTACTAGAGGACCGGTTCTAAGCAGTTACTGGTCTTCACCAGAGCCCGCCGCAAAGCGGGATGGATTTGCTGCGGCGGTAACTACCAGGTCGTGTCCCCTAGTAACAACTCGACCTCTCTGGCAGCTGATATGGCATGGTACACAGGGAGTAGGCAAGAGCGTAGTCGGACGTAGCAGAGGTCAGGGCAGGCGGCAAAGGTTCAAAGGCGAGTAGTCGGTAGCAACGGGTTCGGCAACAGGCAAGGCAAACTAACACAGTAGGGAACGCTTTCTCAGAGGCACAAGGCACAAAGATCCGGCAGGAAGCTGTGGGAGGAGAAGGTATTTATGGGCAGTGCACAGGTGAAGCCTAATTAAGTCAGCACTGCTTCTCACAAACCTTAACCCTTAATAACCACTTTGGGCCAGGCACCAATCACTGGTGCACTGGCCCTTTGAATCTAAGAGTCCCGGCGCACGCGCGCCCTAGAGAGCGGGGACGCACACGCCAAGACGCTGGAGTGCTGCCTGGGGGCATACGCTGTGAGCGCTCCGAGGCCAGCAGGGGGCCCGGAGTGCTCAGAGTAACATCGACACCCTTTTTTCTAACAGCAAAATGCTGATAACCCTTTTTTTTTGGGCCGATAATTTTCGGCAACTGATATAGCGGTGCATCCCTACTAGGTATTTTAATTTTTTGCCATATAAATGAAAAAAATACTGAAAATTAAAAAAAAAAAAAAAAATTTATATATATATATATTTCTGTTTTGTTTTAAAGTTTTACACAGAAATAATCTTTCTTCAGAAATGTATGCCAAAATGTATTCTGCTACATTTCTTTGGTAAAAAATAACCCAAATCCCTATATACTATTTAGTCTGTGTGAAAGTTACCGAGTCTACAAACTATGGTATACTGTGACATAAATTGCCAAATAGGCCAGAAGGGGATGAGGTGGGACTTTGAGTGATGTCAGAAATCATGTAATCAATAGGAACAATTTTATATAAAAATTATCAATTTATTAACATGAGTTAAAACATCTCCACAAAGTGGGACTCAAAAGACAAACGGTTAAAACAACCACATAAGCAATCAATTAAAACGATGTAGCACATGACAGCATGGGCCTGACAGTGTTAGTGCACAGCAGGGTTCAGTCCCATTGGTTTTTGTCAAAAGCTCCAACGTGTTTCAACTTATCCAAGTCTTCTTCAGGGAGATGCTGGACAGTAGCATAATACTGATTTCTCAATCATTCATCGACAGACGCAGCTACATATCTTCTTTAGACCATTGAGTTATGCTCCTCAGGAATAGGACACTAGGCAGGAAAAAGCTTTAGGAAAAGGAAAGTGGAGTATACACACCGCTCCAAGGATGTCTGCAAATTGTAGATCTCTTAATACTGCTGTGGCAACAAGACTGGGTACCTGCTGAGGTCCGCAACCTGAGAAGTCCATGCAACAAAAAAAACAGAAAGCGGCACATCCAGAAGTGAAGAAAAGTTTGTTGTTTATTGTAGAATCACAGGTTAAAAAACATGACACACAAAGGATCCACACTGTTCAGCAGACATGTATCACACAAAGTGCTTAATCATTGCTGCAATGACTCACCATAAGGGTCCATTCACACAAGTCGCGGTCGGTCGCTCGCCATTGAATAGTACAGGACCCGTTCTAATAGGAGCGACACAAGTCGATCCGACTTAGAAAAAGGGTCCTGTACTACTTTGGGGCGACCTGGAGGTGACTTCAATTATATGAAGTCCGTGCAAGTCGCGCCGAGGTCGCGGTGCACGCTGTGCACCGCGACTTCACAGGTTGCCCCACAAAGTCGTGTCGCGCCAGTCTGAATGGGCGCTTACTCTTAGAAAATACCTTGGGTGTGTTTCTTTTCAAAATGTGGTAATTTTATGGGGGTTTCCATTGTCATGGTGCTCCAGGGCCTCCACAAATGTTAAAAGGTAGTCAGGAAATTAGATGCATGATTTATGCCCCAAGAAAGCCTGAAGGTGCTCATTGGTCTCACACAAGGTGTCCCTTTTTGGTTCGCAATTTTTTTTTTTTTTTTTTAAATTCTTTATTTTATGGTTTCATAATACACAAAAAATCACAAAGGAACAGATCCAGACAGAGCTGGGTGATTATCAGTTGACCAAGCCTGTCTAGGATAAAAAGGGAAAAAACAGCAAGAAAAAAAAAAAAACAAAAGGGAATAAAGCAATACATAGGTGGGAGAAACATTTATTATAGCCAGAGAGTTGACACAGTACCATGATGTATAACCACCGATCTCAACCTTGAGAGACAATATGAGGTCAAAAAGGGGGTGTTTTGGGGTGTAATTCTTAGTATGCCTATGATGTGTGTGAAATATCTTGTTAAATGTCAACAATATGGGTATTACTTGGATTTGGAGCCCCTCTATGTATACTGCAGTAAAAAAGTCTTACTGTCATGATTACTGGATCAGGCTCAGAGTCCAGTCCCAGGAAACAGCAGCACAACGGTGGTCAACGAGCAGGGTCTGGTACACAAGAGATCAGCCGGAGTGAGGGAGCAAGCAGAAGAGTAGTCGTAGTCTAGCCGAAGATCGGTACACAAGCAGTGAAAAGCAAAATGGCAGCAGGCAAAGGCGTAGTGCTGGAACGTAGCTGGAGGTTGGTACACAAGTAGAAGATTCGGGAGGATGAAGCACACAAAGCTAGATCTTGGCAAAAGCACAATAATCTGGCATCAGGAATTTTCCAGATCAGGCTTAAATAGGAAGTACAAAGGAGTGGCCAAAGGTTCAGAGTTCACAGGAGGCTGGGCAAGGAACTAGGCAGGAAACTGGACAAGGTCTAGGTCACCACATAGATCTAGAATGCATAGATATCACTCCTGGATAGCTCAGCAAGATGAAGCACTGTCAGAAGCAACTGAGGACCTGGGTTCGAATCTGGGCCCTGACACTTACATACATGTGGTATCCCCATACACAGGAGGCATAGAAGAATGTGGGGTAGAATTCTAAGAATGCCTATGCTGCGTGTGAGAAATAACTTGGTAAACTGCTACTTTGTGGGAAAAAATTAAAAGCAAAATTTAATTTCTTCATTTTTCAAAACATTATGACAAAAAACTACAACTTCAAAAAATTCACCATGCCTCTTACTAAATACCTTGGACCATCTACTTTCATAAAGAATGGTATTTTGGGGGTGGGGTAGTTGCACTGTCCTGGCATTTTAGGGCCTTAAAAAAAGGAGCTGATCAGTCCTGATGTGCTGACTACCTAATTTTCAAACATACTGTATATACCAGACGCTACTAAATGGCAGACAGCAGTCCAGACACGGACCCAGCGACAGATCTGTCTGGACCATGGCTGCACCACTTAGCAGCCTGAGTGGACTCCTGTCCTGCAGCTGCTGTTAAAAACTCACAGCACAGCAGGCTGGGTTCCTCTTCTGTATAAACTTGCCTGCCGCCTCTGCTGCTGTTACACTTACAGCAGGTAAGAAGGCAGAAGATGTCCAACCTTTCAAAATAACAAGTGGATGAACGCGAGCCAGCCCTAGCCACCAATCACTTGCTTGTTAACAAGAATTGGGCAGCTCCCGCCCTCTTCCCTGCTGTGATTTTAACAGCAGCAGTGGCGGCAGGCAAGTACATACAGAAGAGGAATCCACCCTTCTGTGCCATCTGCCCTCTGCCATACTGTGTTAAGGTAGGGCTGTAAAGGGGGAAGAGCTGTTACTGCAGTGGGCACTGTGATTTAATGGGGGGCTGGGATTGTAAAGGGAACTGTGATGTGGGGGGGGTTGATGTGAGGAGGAGGGCTGTTATTGCAACGGAAGCTGTGATGTGGAGGGTTGTGATTGCAAGGGGAATGGTGATGTAGGGGGTGGGACTGTGATTTGGTGGTGGGGGGGTGAATCTGGGATTACAAGAGGGGCTGTGATGACAGGAAGGGGAGAGCTGTAATGTAAGTGGGAGTCTGTGATTGCAAAGATGGCCTGTGATTTGAATAGGGGGGAATGAGGACACTGATTCAAAGGGGACTGTAATGTAAAGGAGAGGGTCGGGGCTGTGATGTGAAGGACCGGAGTCATAGAACAAAAATGAGATTCAGACCCCTGCAGAAAGAAAAGGTTACTGACCGGACCTCCGTGAATTTTAATGCAGTACCTCTGATATATAGTGGAACAGATCAACCGGCACTCCGCCTGGGTACCTCTGTTGACGGATGCTCCTAGTGCTTCCCGAGGGCTCCAAGCACTCCATCAGACACCATAACCACCTCAGACCCCACGAACCACTGCAGCTTGGTTGGGGTCTCACCGTCCCCTTTCCACCCTGGACCTACGATAAGGCTCCAGGTTCCAGTGGGAAAACCTTGCTTTCCCCAGAGAGTGCAGCAAGAACAAGCTCTTACAAGAGCTTAGTGATTATCCAAGGGAGCATGAAGAGCATAGCAATCCCTTGCAGCATATTCCCCCCAAACATGAGTCGAGACTTCATGAAGGGGTAAAAACAGACTCTTTATTGAACGGACACACACTCAATTTATACACACATGAGCACATCCCCCTCCTCATCAAATTACTACACACATGTCAGGGGTTAAATGATTACATTATCATATGCAGATGAAATTGTATACAGAAACAGAATTAACCTGAACTAATTAGCTGGCCATCTGGACAGATCAATGTGAAGTCATTAACATTTAACAATGGGACAGGTAAACTTTACAACTATACACATTCCATCTCAAAACAGACAACAGGGCAAGTCTGCCAATGACAGTCTGTGTGTCTCTCTCACAGACAAGCACATGGAATACACATTATCTCAATACACAAACAATAGTTAAAGCCTGTCTTTCACTACCAGTGACGGTGAGCACCGTCATATACAGTATGGAACAAAGATGGAGTTTTAGCACTCACCAACACCAAGGCTAAACATGTTGGAATACATGTCACAGTTTAAAGTGATAAAATGATTAAAAACTTGTTCACAGAAGCTCAGATGGGAAGATGGCAAAAAGAAATAACCCCATCCGCAGGTCACCATAAGAAACATGGACAATGGAACAATACCTGCAGGGGTGGCTGGTGCTGTTGCTGATGTATCCAGGAAAGCCGATGGTAAGGGGCTGTCTGTGATGTAGGTGAAGGATCACACCAGGGAGTGCGTCACAGAGGAGAGGAGGAGGAGGGTGCAGTCCACGGCGTCCGCTCGAGCTGGATTTGGTGACACCGCTGTGCGCACAGGAGGATCAGCCAACACACGGGGCTCGCCGGCTCCTCCAGCACTTCCGGTGTCCTGAGCCGCGCCGGCTGATGACGTCAGCGGCCAGACCGGGGACACAGCAACAGATTGCAGATGCTGTAAACAGCAAGGGTCCACACACAGAATTTCAGTGAGACAATGGGGGAAAGATTATAAACGCCAAATTTGAGATGACATGTTTCGGGGACTCGCCCCTTCCTCAGATCTAAAAATGGCGTGCAGTAATTGAAAATTTATAGGAATAGGGGGGAAGGGGAGGAGGAAACACCAATAACAGCACTGGCTCCCCCTGCTGGAATAAAAACTGCTGGCAGCAAACACATGAATAAATAAAAATGAAATAAAGTAAAATAAATAAACATAGGACAATGAACACAACGCATGAAAAACTTAGTAAAAAAAACACAAGGAAGGAACACAACCCACTACTAGAGTAGTAGTGTGTTGTGTTCCTTCCTTTTTTTTTTTTTTTGGATCTGAGGAAGGGGCGAGTCCCGGAAACATGTCATCCCAAATTTGGCGTTTATAATCTTTCCCCCATTGTCTCACTGAAACTCCGTGTGTGGACCCTTGCTGTTTACACCATCTGCAATCTGTTGCTGTGTCCCCGGTCTGGCCGCTGACATCCAGCGAAGTTTGTCCAGGGAACATCCGATTGCCTCTCGGGGGATCAGGAGGGAATTTTTTTTCCCCTGCTGTAGCAAATTGGATCATGCTTTGCTGGGGGTTTTTTTTTGCCTTCCTCTGGATCAACTGCGGGTATAGGATTTTGTATATGGGATTGCATGGTTGGGTTTTCAATACTGTTTTTTATTTATTTATTTTTTGGTTGAACCAGAACTGTCTTTTTTCAACCTGAATAACTATGTAACGATGATCAGCCGGCGCGGCTCAGGACACAAGAAGTGCTGGAGGAGGCGGCAACCCCTGTGTGTGTGGCTGATCCTCCTGTTCGCACAGCGGTTTCACCACATCCAGCCCGAGCGGACGCCGAGGACTGCACCCTCCTCCTCTCCTCTGTGATGCACTCCCTGGTGTGATCCTTCGCCTACATCACAGACAGGCCCTTACCATCGGCTTTCCTGGATGCAACAGCACCAGCCACCCCTGCAGGTATTGTTCTATTGTCCATGTTTCTTATGGTGACCTGCGGATGGGGTTATCTCTTTTTGCCATCTTCCCATCGGAGCAAGTTTTTAATCATTTTATCACATTAAACTGTGACACTGTGGGCCTAATTCACTATAAGTTGGGAGAAGAGCTGCTCACTTCTCCAAAAATAACTCCAGCCTAAACTCATTAGCATCTTAATTGGGTGAAGTTGCTGGAGTTAAACCTTCAACTAGGTGCTTTAGTGAATTCGCAGTTAACCAATAGTGAATTTGGGTTTGGAGTTAACCAAATTCCGTTTGTGTTTTTCATAAAATGAAATTTGTCTATTCTGAATCACTATTACACAGCAATGTCATCTATTATGTTTTTTTTTATTTTTAAGGTATAGTTATATATCTTATGTGTTTTAACCTTTAGATTTACTAATAGCAGACTACACAGCTGTCTAATTAGCAATCTTCATTCTTCATTCATCTGAAACTTTCAGGCATGTCTGATTGTATTCTACACTTTGGTGTAGTGGTCTATGCTCATAGACAAAGATTGCTAGGTCATGAGTTCAATGCCCAACCATGTTAACACCCAGTGTGCTCACAGTTGTGTGTCATTATTTTTTTTTGCCACATAGTAATACATTGGCTACATCACCTAAAATTGCATGTTAATGGCCATGCATATTCAAGAAACAGACATGCATATGTGCAGGGTGCAATTATGCATTTGCCAAGTTTCAGTATTTATTTACAGTTGTCTAAAATTTAAGGAGGTGATGGCACACTTGGGATTTGAACTCATGCTCTCAGTGTTTATAGATAGGAGCACTAACCACTAAACCATTGAGCCAAGCATGATTACCCATGGAATATTTAGTCCCAGGTTTCAATAGTTAACCACTTACTTACAGGGCAGTTACACCCCCTTCCTGCCCAAGCCAACTTTCAGCTTTTTATGCTGTTGCATTTTGAATGACAATTGCGCGGTCATGCAACCCTGTACCTAACACAAATGTATGACATTATTTTCACACAAATAGTGCTTTCTTTTGGTGGTATTTGATCACTGCAAGGTTTTTTTTTATTGGCAAAAAGAAGACCTAAATGTTTGACCCCCTAAAAAAAATTGTTTATGTAATAAAATTTGGTAAATCAATATGTTTTTTGTTGCACTGACGAGCATTGATGAGGCTGCACTGGCAGGCACTGATGAGACACTAATATGCAGCGCTGATGGACACTGATAGGCGACAATGATATGCAGCATTGACGGCATTGATAGGTAGCACTGATGGGCAATGATTGGCACTGGTGGGCAGCACTGATAGATGGTAATGATGGCCAGCACTGATGAGGAGGGCACTAAGGCTCCCTGAGCACTGATTGGCATCAATGGTGGCATGGGTGAGCATCCCTGGTGGCCATGGGTCAACAATCCCTGGTGGCTCTAGTGGCATCCCCCAAGGGTCTGCACTGGTAATCAGTGCTCTGATCACAAGCACAGACCCCCCACCCCCCCACACTTACTTTGCATATGAATGCCATTTCTTCACGGCTGAAAGTGGCCCTCACCATGATTAGCCAGTTGATTGTGACCACTTCCTGGAATGCGTGCAACCCAATTTGGTGTCATTTCTGGTCCAGGGCGAACGCCTATGTGCCAATTGCAATTTATTTTAAAGAGATTTTGCTTTATTTTAAAAATGGTGCACACAGACAACTAAAATGTATTGGAAATGTTTTACCTAGGCCAGTGATGGTAATCGTTAACCCCCCCCCTAGATGTTTTTGCTCTACTTTTCCCATAATGCTCATGTACTCTGCAGTGTAGGTGAGCATCATTGGAAATGTTGTTACAAAACACCTGCGTTGCCAAGTTTCATCATCACTGACCTAGGCCAACTAAAAGGGTGAGTCAGCGCTGTAGCAATCTTTTATTTAGTAATCATTTTAGTGATTTTTTATGATTGGTTACATTCGTCCACAAAGGCTGAAAGGAAATTTTGTATTATTCCTTATTTTATATATATTTTTAGCTAAATCTACACATACACACTTTAATTATTTCTTATAATTTAGCTCCACACCACCCATCCCCCCCCACACTCACTCACTCACCCCTCCCACCCACACTCACCCCCCCACCCACACACTCACTCCCCCCACCGACACACTCACTCAATCCCCCCACACACACACTCACTCAATCCCCCCACACACACACACACTCACTCCCCACCCACACACACACTCACTCCCCACCCACACACACACTCCCCACACACACACTCACTCACACCCCCCACCCACACACTCACTCCCCAAAAAAACAGAAGCTGTGTACAAATGAATAAGCTTTATTGAACATGTATAAAATGTCAGTAATCACTGAAGCAGGCATGTGAAATGCCCCCCCCCCCCCAAAACCCCCAAATCAAGTAATATTTATTCAAATTACTGTGCAAAGATACAACATATGATGAATAGATAGAGCTTACAATATCCAACAGTCAAGCAAAATAAGTTGTAGACGCCTTAGTATTAAGCATAAAACATACTTTAATAGTTATTGTTTGCATGAGCCTACCTTTCCATTTAAATACCATCAAATCACTAAAACATACAGCTACATAGAGGCATGAAAATAAAAAAAACACATGTATAGAGTGCATAAAGACACACTTTGCAAAAACTATACCAAACATTTAGAGCATGAAAAGTATTCATCCAACAAAATACACTTACTGCAATATGGGTCCTTAGGCATGCCAGCAAACCCACCCCCACAAGCAAATTCAGACATAGACATGTGGCCCTGCCAGAGGCCAAATGATCTGCTCTTAAACATGCCTTAATATAACCTTGGTTAAACTACACCCACCCAGTATAGGAAACGCCCAGCAAAGTTATTAATGGGTCTGTTGGTTCCTAAACCAAAATCACCAGTTCACTAATGAATGAGTGTTTGTCAAAATGAAAAAGCCACTTTGTGCTCATGATGAGATAATTGAAAGTATTTCTTATGTGTGTTGACTTGATGTAGTATTTTTGGAACAAAAAAACTGCAAAATAGCAAATGTTTGGAGCATGAGAAGCTGAACCCAGAAATCTTTCAGAAAAAAAAAATATACATATAAATGATATTTTGGGGATATATATATATATATATATTTTTTTTTTGGGGTTGTTGAATTCTGAGTTCTGGGGTTCCACTGCATATGCTCAATCAATTTGCAAATTCTCAGATATTGCAGCTTAAACACTTTGCTATTTTTCAGAGTTTAATATGGCTCTATATAGGAAGCAACACTAATATGGCTCCCCACTCAACCAACCAACCAATTTATTAATTTCACACATATACAATGTTTTATTTTTGGGGAGGAGCCATATTAGTGTTGCTTGTCATATAGAACAACAGAGACAGTTGTAGGTAGTTCAGGGATTTGAACACCCAAATACACTCTTGCACAGCAGATTTGCTAACCACTTAGCCACCTGGTGCTCATGAAATTTTTGAAAGCATGTGTGATTTGTGATTTCTTAAAAAAAAAAAAAATATATATATATATATATATATATATATATATATATATATATATATATATATATATTTGAGAAAATATGTGATCAAGCGCCTTGGATGTTAACTTTGGATAAAATTAAGGACTATGCACATATGAGATCAATTTATATATGGGTGGGGTCAATAAAAAATGCTGCTGGTTATCTGTAGATAAACTACATAGAGACTTAAAAAATGTAAAAAACGAGCGCAAATTCTATTTAGACCCAATTCAAGCTCAAATAATTTTTATTTATTATTATTTTTTGATGGACTAATCTAATTAAACTATATTAATTTTTTAAGGTGCCAGTGCATCTATGTTTGGTATAAAGCTAACAAAAAAAAAAAAAAAACCTCAGAGACCACAGTTCCCAACTACCGTAATTAACCTAGTTTAGTGAAACTGTATAAAATCAACAAATTTATAAAAATAGTCCTGCACGCTGGAAATTATATATAGGTGTAAAAACCATGTATTTCTGTGAAAAATGAGTATTTTAAATATAAATTGATAGGCTAATAAACTATCAATGGCATATATTATGAAATAAATGTAACAAAGTGATTATGTTTGTTTAAATTGTGTTGTGCAAAATGTAGCAATTATGTAACCAAAAAATAAGTCTTAGAAAGTGTGCAAAACAGTGTGTATATATATATATATATATATATATATATATATATATATATATATATATATGTGTGTGTGTGTGTGTATATATATATATATATATATATATATATATATATATATATATATATATATATATATATATATATATATAGATATGTGCATTCCTCTCATTAGCGCCATTTTACCGCGGAATTTGCGGCGGTATTTTCCCCAATTCACTATAACTGCCACTAATGTTTTCGAAACGTTATTTTTAGCCTACTTTTTGGTATGGAGCATGCGCACGTGGGCTATCTGCCAGAAATAGACTCTGGAGCTATTTTTGCGTTTTACACTTTTAGTAAAATCTTTTTTTCTACTTAACTTTTTCACACAGTTTAAAAGCAGTTTATCTCAAGATCATATAACACATCTTTCCCAAGCATTTTTTATTTTTTTCCTGCCATATTTTGTGATTTTGAACAAAACAGTCCAGCTTTTAACTGGGCTGTTTTTACCTCCAGCCCTGACGTTATTTTATCTTAGTGAATTTGACACTGCTCATAACGTTTCTGATGGAGGTATAGTGAATTGCATTTGCACCTAAAAATAGTCAAAATTGAGGTAAAATAGAACTAGATCAGCGTTGGAGGTACAGTGAATTAGGCCCTAAATGATATATTGCTCACACATGCGATGGGTATATGTGAAATGACACCCCAAAAATACATTCTGCTGCTTCTCCTGAGTACAGGGATACCACATGTGTGAGACTTTTTGGGAGCCTGTGTACAGGACCCCCGAAAACCAATCCCCACCTTCAGACTTTCTAAGGGCGTAAATTGTTGATTTCACTCCTTAATACCTATCACAGTTTTGAAGGCCATGAAATGCCAAGATAGCACAAAACCCCCCCAAATGACCCCATTTTACAAAGTAGACACCCCACGGTATTTGCTAAGATGCATGGCGAGTATTTTGCAGCTCTCATTTATTTTTGGAAAATGAAGAATAAAAAAAAAAGGAAAATGCATTATTTTCCTCTTTTTTTCAATTTCCAAAACTTTGTGACAAAAAGTGAGATCTGCAAAACACTCAACATGCCTCTCCGCAAATAGCTTGGAGTGTCTAGTTTGCAAAAGTGGGTCATTTGGGGGGGTTTTGTGCTATCTTGGCATTTCATGGCCTTCAAAACTGATAGGTAGTAAGGAGTGAAATCAACAATTTACGCACTTGGAAAGCCTGAAGGTGGTGATTGGTTTTCGGGGTCCTGTACTTGGCTAGACTGCAAAAAAGTCTCACTCATGGGGTATCACTGTACTCAGGAGAAGCAGCAGAATATATTTTGGGGTGTAATTACACATATGCCCGTGGCATGCGTGAGCAATATATAATTTCAATGACAACTTTTTGTAAAAAAAAAATTTTTTTTTAGTCATTTTTCAAACACCTGTCACAAAAAAAAAAAAATATTCAATGAGCTCAACATGCCTCTCACTACATTCCTTAGGATGTCTACTTTCCAAAAAGTGGTAATTTGGGGGGTTTTGTACTGCCCTGCCATTTTAGCACTTCAAGAATTGAGATAGGCAGTCAGAAATTAAAGCTGCGTAAATTCAAGTATTTACACCATAGTTTGTAGACGCTATAACTTTTGCGCAACCAATAAAAATACGCTCATTGAGAATTTTTTTGTCAAAGACATGTAGCTAAATACATTTTGGCCTAAATATATGACAACATTTAATATACAGTATTGGATATTTTTTTAACTGTCAAAGTAGAAAATGTCAATTTTTGGCAAAATGTTCGCTCTTTTTTTATTAATATCACAAAAAACAAAAAGCACAGAGGTGATCAAATACCACCAAAAGAAAGCTCTATGTGTGGGAAAAAAAGGACGCAAATTTTGTTTGGGTACATCATTGCATGACCGCGCAATTGTCAGTTAAAGTTGCGCAGTGCCAAGTTGAAAAAAGTGGTCTGGACGTTAAGCAGGAAAATCCTCCGGTCTTAAAGTGGTTAAAGTGCTACAGTGTTGAACAGACTACTGAACAGTTACACCATCTTCATTTGTTCCAGCAATTTCCTTCTCCTGCAGATCTTCCCCTGGCTCTCCCACCACTTCACACACTTTTCCAGACTCCACATACACTGGCTTTTCCCGTACCCTATCTTTTAGGACCTTTTTCACCTTATCTTCCTCCTCATCAGATTATTCATCTCTCTCACAAACTGCAGCATGCCAGACCTGCCACCCCTTACCTCCAGCTGGGAACGTTGTTGACTGTGGGGGGATGGGAGGAGACACCTCTGCTGATCCATCCATTTCATCTGGGATCGAGGGGGACACATGGCTGGCAGCTGCTTGTGATCCACATGTATTAAGGCACTTCCTTGATGCACAAAAGCGTTCTTCATAGGGGGCGTGACCGGAAGAGGACCGAGACGGACGTGTGCAACGAGAGCTCCGCCGGTCCCACGTTCTAATCCGGGTCAATCCTCGGTTTTGGCTGCTCATTTTGGGACCAAACTACCCACCCAACATCCCCAACCTCTAGTGATCCTATCGGGTCAAAAATTTTGCAAATCGGACCATCTGGGGCGGATCGGCAGTTGCAGCCTAGTCGTGACCGGAGATCGCGGACTCGCCTAAAGCGGCATCCGGCCGCGGACTTCCTCAAGGCGGCCGTTCGGGAGAGACCCAGGACAGACATCGAGGAGGGAGGTAGGCACAAACAACGCCACATACAGCCCGGCCTTCCAGCCAGCACCACCGTTGCCGAGCCTTCACTCCCGCGGGGTCCCACAGGCTACGTGCAGGCTCCTTCCTCCACGGCCGCGACCGCCATCTTGGCCTAGGCCCGGAGCCATATTGCAGCGTCCTTCTCCCTTCCAGCGGTCCACACAACACCACTAAGTGCCCCAGCAGATCCACACAACCCGGCCAGACGCTCCTCGACCAGATAAAAGGTCGAGCAGCGGAGCGCTGTGCTTGAGGCCTAGCCGCCGCCTGAAGCTGCGGCCTTTCCTGAGGAGGAGCACGCGAGACCCAGTGAGGCCGATGCTGCAGTACATAGTTTATCAATCAATCAATCTTCAGTTTTACTATCTTGATCAAATATGCACCAATTAATGCCGTAATGCTCGGCGCGAAGATGGACGGGTGCTAAGTGCGCAGCTCCGTCGGAGAGGAGAGAGAACGGTGGGAATCCCCGGGGCCAATTTAGCTCATACTTGCCCACAACTTTCAACACCCCCGGGGGAACACCTGGTGCATGCCGTCAGCCAAGAAAAAGAACAGGGGGAGTCCGCCAAAGCATTCCCTGATGACCTATTTGCTCCGCACGAAGGAAATCACCAGGATGCCTCAAGATGGCACCCAGGCCCTCCCATCACCTCAGGCAGAACCAGCACAACCACCTTCATCTCCCAGCTCTCAACCAGGGACCCGTGAGTACTCATGTGTTGTCACAAAGGCGGATTTGGATGCAGGGTTTGCTGCTATCTATGAAAAACTGGCAGACAAGTTTCAAACTGAAATTCACAAGTCCACTAATACATTAATACAGGAGATAGCCGCTTTGGGAGGCCGCACAGATTTATTAGAGACCAAGCATGACGAACTTTCTATTGCCCATAATGACCTTAGAAAGGACTTTGAGCTGCTTTCTGATAACTATGGCTTGTTGCAAACGCAGGTGGAGGACTTGGACAACAGGAATCGCAGGAATAACCTGCGCCTTAGAGGAATTTCTGAAACGGTTACAGATTTGATCCCTGCAGTTTCCAAGCTCTTCACAGACCTGCTGCCTGACAAACAGGAATCAGATTTCACCTGTGACAGGATTCACAGAGCTCTGCGCTCCAAACCTCCTCCTGATAAGCCTCCAAGAGACATAATTTTATGTCTCAAAGACTTCCTAATCAAGGAGGATATTTTGCGAGCTTCCAGAAACACTCCCAACATCTTAATGGAGGGCACGCGCATACAGATCTATCCTGATATATCGCAGGCCACACTTGAAAGGCGGCGCAAAATGAAAGAGGTCACCTCTGTGTTGCAAGCAGCCCGAATGCGATACAGATGGGGCTTTCCCTTTAAGCTGTCAGTCCCTCACAATGGCACAGTTTACGTGGTGTATAACCTGGCCGAAGGAAAAGATCTTCTAGTCAAACTAGGCCTCCTGGAAGCTGCCCCTGAAGTTCGCCCTCGGAACACCCCTAGGCCGTCACCATCCTGGTCCACCCCAGCAACCAGAAGGGATCAGCGGAGATGGCGGAATCCTTTTAGAGATGGCGGTTTCTAAGGATGTCCACTATAGAGTAATACTTTCCCGGTGATACACTAAATTTCACATAAGTGACCCCTTGGATTTCTTGGACGCTGGTGTGCCCTTGCCCTAGTGTGGTCGCTCCCTTACCATGGGGCGGCTGTGCTGGGGTGACTGTGCCCACTAGTGTGTCTGCAAAGACATTCTGATGGTTTAAACGTTCCTGACGTATTTACTTGATATTGCTTGTTTACCTTTCTCTCTCCTCTCCCGTTGGTTTGTCCCCTATGTGCCGTTTTGCGGATGCCTGTGCGCCCGAGGCGAGGTTGGTCCCCCTGGACTTTCCGCGCCTTCAGTGCCCGGGTTTCCACTCATGGTTTTTGGACGGTTATGTCCAATGGGTGATGATTTTTTGGATGGGTTCTATTTTTCTGCCCATCCCCAAGAAGTTTTCTCAGGTTCAAAATTTTTGGCTGATCTTCTTCTATCTGATCAGTTGTTGTTTCAAAAAATATTCGTATGTCAACAGAAAGTCATTTTCTCAGGTCTTTATATATATCATGCAAGTATTTTGGTGGATCTATGCTTTTCTAGCCCCTAACTGGGAGCGGTGTTCACGCTATACTGAGTCAGAGATTCAGCCCCCAATTAGTCTGGGGCCCCCTTCCTGGGTTCCCCGGGTGTTTTACAGGTTTGGTTATTTATACTCGGCTCTGGTCATTTTTCCTTTTTCTCAAAAGTTTACCCTGCAGGAATTTCAGAACGAATGTAGTCCTTTTCAAATAGATCATGGGGATTAAAATTTTGTCACATAATGTTCAAGGGTTCAATTCCCCCAATAAAAGACATAAGGCCTTCAAACATTATAAAAGGTTAGGTGCGGACATAATTTTATTACAGGAGACGCACTTTGCAACAGACAGACACCCTACATTTTTCGACAAATCCTTCAAGCAATTTAAATGTTCATCATTCCATAATAAGACAAGAGATGTTGCCATCTTTATACGTAATAGTATAATATTTGATATATCCTCTACATACTGTGACCCAGAGAGCAGATTCTTGATTATCAAGGGGAGTATTGCTGGCAAAGCTATTACCATAGCTTCTGTATATGCACCTAATGACATGCATGCCTCATTTTTTAGACAATTTTTCGAAGTTCTTGACAGGTTTGAATCCCCACACATGGTGGTAGGAGGGGACTTCAATCTTGCTGCCCATCCTTCATTGAATAGAAGTAACATTACGGCCTCATCCAAGGCTTTCCCTAAAAGCCTAGCACGTGCTTTGAGTGATAAACAATTGATAGACACCTGGCGGGCCCACAATGTTGGAGTAAAGGGTTACACCTTTTATTCTCATCCCCATGATAGCTCAGCCAGGCTCGACTATATTTTTTGTACCCCGGTTTGGCTGGCTAATTCCTCGGCTGCAGGTATACATGTCTGCCCTTGGTCTGACCACCAAATTGTGCTGTTTGAATCAGGGGGAGTGGGTCTGGGTAGCACGACATTTAACTGGAGACTGAATGACTCCTTACTGAACGATCCTGCGTTGGTTGCCCAGATCTCCTCTTCACTGGTGGAATATTTCCAGATTAATGAGGATGGGATTTCACCCACTCCTGTGGTGTGGACGGCTCATAAGGCAGTCATCAGGGGAAATTTGATTGCCCTGGCCTCAGCCAGGAACAAGTCTAGATTGTCAGACATAAAATCCCTCACAAAAGAATTAGATCAATTATATTATAAACACAATCTCTCCCCCTCCTCTACACTTATGGATCAGATCCATATTAAAAGGAATGCATTGGATAACATCCTTTCCAGTGATACTGAAAAGGCCCTTAGGTGGTCCAAAGCCAAATTTACACTCCACAGCAACTCCACATCTACTATGTTTGCAAAGAAATTAACCATAAACAACAAGACCCACTCATGTATACAAGCTCAGAAGGTATGACGGGAGGATGGTTTCGCACCCCAAGGAAGTCTTGGAAATCTTTACAAACTTTTACAAAAACCTCCTCTCGGTGCCCTCTACGCTACCTGTAAACGAATTTCACCCCTGGATAGATAACCTATCTGTTCCGTCTTTGTCAAGTACACAAAGAGATATTTTGGAAGCACCTTGTACAGTAGACGAGGTTCTAGATATGATTAAAGCTCTCAAAACCTCCATCGCCCCCGGCCCAGATGGCTTTTCCTCTTCTTATTATAAAACCTTTGCCACAATCCTTGCCCCCAGACTCACTAAATTATTCAACCACGTCCTTCAGGGAGGAAGCTTTCCAGAAGAAATTCTCCTGGCTAACATGTCCCTCATTCCGAAACCGGATAAAGATCATTCCCTCCCTCAAAATTATAGACCCATCTCGGTCATGAATAATGACCTTAAACTATTCGGCAGACTGCTAGCTAACCGACTATCCAATATAATTCATAAATTGATCCACCCTGACCAGACTGGGTTTATTCCAGGTAGACAGCTTTCAGACAACATTAGGCTAGTCGCTAATATAATTAATGATGCCAACCTCAGCAAATCCCCTACATGCCTTGTGAGTCTAGATATTCACAAGGCCTTTGATAGCGTCAGCTGGCCTTATCTAGAGCACCTTCTTCCTAAATATGGGCTAGGAGATGGGTTCATTCACGGATTTAAAGCTTTATATGAGTCCCCACAAACAAGAGTTCGCCTTCCCGGGTGTAACTCTGAATTTATTCCCTTACATAGAGGTACGAGACAGGGTTGCCCACTTTCCCCCCTCCTGTTTGCTCTAGCAATCGAACCCTTGGCTACAGCCATTGGAAATAATGGCCTTATTACGGGGCATCACAAGGGGGGGAAAGAATACAAATTGAGTATGTATGCGGATGATGTCTTATTATTTTTGTCCAAACCTCATATTTCACTGCCTCACTTGCTGATCGAACTAGAGAGATTTCGATCCATGTCGGGCTTAGGGGTTAACCTCTCCAAATGCACTCTTATGCCGATTAACCTGCCTAATTGGATGCAAACCTCTATCAGAGAGAGTTTCTCTTTTACCTGGTGTTTGAGATCTTTTCTCTACTTAGGGGTCCAGATTACTCCTCATTATGAATCACTTTTTATATCTAACTTCCCCCCAGTATTTAAAAAATTAAGTATGTTATTAAAGACGTGGTCTTCGTACCACATCTCGTTTCTGGGGAGAGTTACAGCCATAAAGATGATTATCTTACCTAAGGTCTTGTTCTTCTTTAGGGCCCTTCCTGTTAATGTCCCTAGATCTCATATCAGCTCTTTTCAGCGGGAGATTTCTAGATTCATTTGGAACGGTAAGAGATCCAGATATAACAGTCATATACTTTATGCCCCCCAATCCCAGGGTGGCCTGGGCATCCCAGATTTATGGTCCTATTATCTCTCAGCCAAACTCATTCAAATGGCTCAGTGGAATGCAGACCCCGAGAGTATTCCCTGGCTTTCGTTTGAACAGGCCACAGTTTCCCCGAGTTATCTCTCGGCGGCTCTCTGGAGTGGTACACAGCCGATTAATTATAACTCAATTGCGAACAAAGTAGTTGTTCATTTATACCGGCTGTGGCTAAAACTGAAAACCCCCCTGGGTCTGTTGTCTCGAGTCTCTCCGTTACCATCCTTTTTGGGACACATTGACTCCTGTTTGCTCCCTCTGAGCAGAGAGGACTTATCCCCATGGATAACCAGAGGCCTGGTGAACCTTAAAAAGCTCTCAATAGGCAATATCTTCTGTACATTTGAACAACTGGTAGATATACATGGTCTCCCCAGTTCTGAAAGGGACCACTATACCATTGTGAGGGCATTTTTTCAATCACAGGGCCTCCTTACACTAAACCCTCCATTTACTATTTTTGAAAACATTTGCTCCTCCTAATCTAGGGATCGAGGGCTTATATCTAACCTATACTCACATATTGTTACTAGTACCCTCCCAGATAAACATAAGTATATGACTAGATGGGAGCAAGACCTTGACTGTAGTTTCTCCATCCCAGAATGGCACCACATGATATCAAACATGCGTAAATGTTCACGTTCTAGTGCATGCAGGGAGACACCCCTTAAAGTAGTTACAAGATGGTATTTGACTCCCTCCTTGGTCCACTCCTTCTACGGTTCAGTCTCTCCCCTCTGTTTTAGGGGCTGTTCAGAGGAGGGTAATTTACTCCATATTTTTTGGAGCTGCAACCTTTTGCGACCCATATGGGATCATGCACAAAGACTGGTGACTAGATTGGCAGGGACATCGGTTTCTCTCTCTCCTAAGATATGCTTGCTTTTTGTAAAAGTCCCTGGTGTCCCGAAGTCTACATCCAATCTGATTCATACTTTGATGTGTTCCATTCAATGGATGATCGCATGTAATTGGAAATCAGATACTCTATTATGGCCTCAGGTACTCTCCAGGATGGAATGCATTAAACTAACAGAAAAGATCTTTCACTCCCTTCATGGCTCCATGATGACATTCCATGCTAAATGGGACACTTGGGACACTTGTGTTGGGCCTGTTGGTACCTCTTGATTTATATGATATGTCTAACTTGACAGTTCTGACCCCTCATGTGTATTTGACTATTTGATATTCTGCTATACTATGACCAATGCTCGGTGTATACTTGCTATGTTTTCAGAGTATTTTTCTATGCAATATATAGATATTTTTTTATATATAATGTTACATTGTTGACCTGTGTAAGCGTTATTGTTTTTTTGTACTGACTTTCTAATAAAATCTTTTGTAAACAAAAAAAAAAACAAAAGCGTTCTTCATTTGAAAACTTTTCTTTGAAAGCTCCCATGGATGCTTTCAGAGTGCTCACCAGATCCGCTTGTAAAGCCACTTTCTCCTCTAACTCTTTCAGCTCTGGCTTCATTGTGTGATGTTTGCTGCTCCAAGCTTTCCCAAAGAGATCCTTCTTTTTCCTTAAATCCACCCGCAAAGCCGCCAATCTCTCATCCTTTTTTGCAATTTTCAGAAGGTGAAAAGTAACTTTCTTTCTGTATTCAGCCAGGTTTTCACCTTTCACAGGACCTCTGCTCAGATCTTCGAATGTGAGGGCCAGACTTTGACCCTCCAGAGGCTCCTCCACCTGGATCCTCCCCAGGATCCTGCATCTTTTTTGGCTTGGAAGTCAGACACAGCCCCTGCTCTTCCTGGAACTCAGAGCTCTGCAGAAACATGACCGCATCCAAAGGTTCAGTAGTTTTTATGGCCCCCATGTGCTTGTATGCATGTCTGACGACATTGGGGCATGCTCCTAATGAGACGACGGATGGTGACCTGGGGTATTTCCTACCAGATTTGGACCAGGGCATCACTGAGCTCCTGAACAGACTGGGGTGCAAACTGGTGGCATCGGATAGATCAAAACATAATGTTCCAGAGGTTTTCTTTTGGATTTAGGTCAGGCGAGCGTGGGGGCCATTCAATGGTATCAATTCCTTCATCCTCCAGGAACTGACTGCATACTCTCGCCATAAGAGGCTGAGCATTGTCATGGACCCACTGCACCAGTGTAGGGTCTGACAATGGGTCCAAGAATTTCATCTTAATACATAATGGTAGTCAGGGTGCCATTGTCTATTCTGTGGAGGTCTGTGCGTTCCTCGATGGATATGCCTCACTTGACCATCACTGACCCACCACCAAACTAGTCATGCTAAACAATGTTACAGGCAGTATAACATTCTCCACGGCTTCTCCAGACCCTTTCAAGTCTGTGCTCTGGGTGGACCTGCTCTCATCTGTGAAAAGCACAGGGCGCCAGTGGCGGGCCTGCCTATTCTGGTGTTCAATAGCATAAGCCAAACGAGCTCCACGGTGCCGGGCAGTGACAACAGGGCCCACTAAAGGACGTCAGGCCCTCAGGCCACCTTTATGAAGTCTCTTTCTGATTGTTTGGTCAGAGACATTCACACCAGTGGCCTGCTGAAGGTCATTTTGTAGGGCTCTGGCAGTGCTTATCCTATTCCTCCTTGCACAAAGGAGCAGATATTGGTCCTGCTGACTGGTTAAGGACCTTCTGTGGTCCTTTCCAGCTCTCTTAGAGAAACTGCCTGTCTACTGGAATCTCCTCCGTTCACTTGAGACTGTGCTGGGAGACACAGCAAACCTTCTGGCAATGGCAGTTATTGATGTGCCATCCTGGAGGAGTTGGACTGCCTGTGCAACCTCTGCAGGGTTCAGGTATCTCCTCATGCTACCAGTAGTGACACTTACCTTAGCCAAATGCAAAACTAGCAAAAAAAAGTAGGGAAAAAAATGTCAATGGCCTTGTCCTGTAACACCATTCCTGTTTGGAGGTTGTCTCATTGTTGCCCATCTAGTGCACCTGCATCCCAGGAGTTTAATTGACTTATTGCTATACTCTAATTAAAATGTGTTCCTTAATTTTCTTGAGCAGTGTATGTTCTTCATTAAGCAAAAGTGGAGGTGCAGACTCCAAGAAAAATCAGATAAATTGGATATTCACTTTAGCTTTGGCTTTCAAGAAAAAAACTATAATATGAGGCAGGGTATGTCATGAGAAAGATCATAATAATTATATGATCAAAATAAATCATTATTGTCAGGTTCAACCATCATAGACTGTCAAAATGTATGGCTAAGAAAGACAACAACTCTCACAGGGTGCATCTGTCCACGCTCCTGGAAACCTAGGGACGACGCCTAAGACTGTTTAGGACTTTATTAAAGTAGTTTTTTTTTATGTGTTTTTTTTTTTACTTCTAGTAAGGGGTGAATTGAGAGATACCTCTCTACCTCAATTTGTTATTGAACTCTATCTCCTCTTAGTAGCTCTGTCTATACTGCAGTAAACAACTACAAACTACAAAAAGGAAGCATAGGGGTTCTAATAAACTGATAGGAATCACCCTACTCTATGCTCCTAAATTCAGTCAATTATTTCAATTCTTCCTGGACTTAAAAAGCGTCCTGAGTCCTGACTGCAATAAAACACTGACTGCTTGCCACTGATAACTAGATATGAGGACAACCAGTGGTGTAGCGTGGGGGGTGCTGGGGGGGCGGGCGCAACATTTGGGGGGGGCGCATTCGCGCACCAGTGTCACTCTAGCAAACTTTAAAAATTATTCCTAGCGTGTCTATAACGATGGCCGGCCGGCGTCCTGTGATTGGGCCAACATTGTCATGTGCGGTAGCGGAGCTGGCCAGTGGCAGAGCCCCACCTTGCTTCTGGAGCCCACCTCGCCATCTTCTAAGTCAGCTCTGCATGTGCCTCTGTCCCGCCTCCTCTAAGCTCTCACAATCCTCCCCCTGTAACGGCTCGATAACGCCGCGGTGTACTCCGTCCCTCCTCAGCCCCGCCTCCTTTCACCACACCGTCTTCACCATGCATATGGAGGAATAATCCCTTTGCGGCCCACTTGATTTATTACGGTCAATATATCGATGACGTGATAATCATTTGGGATGGGCCCCCATCCACCGCAGCTCCGTTCATCGAGTTCTGCAACAGTAATGACATGGGTATCTCTTTCACGCATGTGATAGACCCCAACTCCTTGGTCTTTTTAGACCTCGAGTTGTCCCACAGAGGAGGTAGGATTGTGTCCAGGATGCATTTCAAGCCCTCTGCGGGCAACTCGTACCTCCACTCTGGAAGTTGTCACCATCCAAAGTGGATACAAAATATTCCCAAGGGACAATTTTGCAGACTTCGGAAGAATTGTACCCTTGGAGAGGATTATGAAGCATAGGGTCAAGTCCTTATTAACAGGTTTCTGGATAAGGGGTATGATCCTATCCTGGTCCATACGGCTTTTGAAGAGTGCAGACACCATCGCACTGCCAAACCCACATCTGAACTGTCGTCCTTAGGTGAGGTTAAATTTGTACCCCAGTTGTAAGAATATTTAATAATAAATATCTGGCGCTCGTACATCAGAATATTTATACTGCTCTGAATATAGCAGTGTATTTATGGTTAATAAGCAAAGATCTATGAGAAAGGAGAGTCTTCACCTATTGCCATAAATCAATGTCGAGAATTCTTTTTAATTGATTAATTTCTTTTTAAAAGCATATACCAATCTTAGTGAGTACAGTCTACAGTGTGGAATATATATAAAATATTTATTCTCAAGACATGTAAACACAATATATGATCAAACAAGAAGTGACACAAAAAGACAACTCTACAAAAAAAATACTAACTTCAAACAATCAATGCAATGTGATGTTTAACTCAATAATGAAAGTGAAAGTAAAACAAAGTGAAAGTAAAACGAAAGCAAAATGAAAGCAAGATTACCCTTTCTTCCCAGGTAGAGTATAAGCCATAAATTAATGTTCTATATAAACAGACTACAATGGTCTGCGTAATGCATAGCCGAAAGTCACGTCACTGCAGATGAGTGAGAATAAGCCATGCAAAACGGAAGACTTAAAATTGCAAATAATGCACTTAATCTGATATTAATAAAAATGTATAAAAACAAAAATCAGCTTTTTAGAGAAAAATCTACCATGGCTTATACGGCTGGGATTGTAATCTCATTACCCTTAAATATGCAATATAAAACATATAAGGAAGGAATAAACAATTGTTGAATAAAATCAAATAACATAGCAAGGCATAATTACCACACTTAAGATAGCCGCTAGCTTCAAATCATTACCAGAGTCCTAAGATGGATGCCTTTCTTAAGATGGTGGATTCCCTTCAAGTTTCAGATGAATGATGGACAAATAGAGTATGTCTGGATGAGTCTATTGAGGAATGTAATAGTGTGTGTGTTGTATGTGTAATGTCTGTTGTCAGTAGTGATGTGTGTGTCCTCTCTCTCATCTGGGTTGGTCTTTTATATGGTAAGAACAAAGAGCTATAAAAATTACCATAAGTAAAACCCAGAGGGATGAAACATTATCCCAATTGGTCGGGATATTCTATACCTAAACTGGTGAGGTCAGAGACACACCTCTTTTGATAATTAACCCTACTTGGTATAATAAAATTAAATGATGATTTCTCTATATGTGAGAGTAATCATAAAACACAACATAAAACTTTGTCCAGACTCCCAGTACATACATAAATGTCCACCTGTATCTCCATCATTCACCTTGGCAAGTAATGCCATTTCAATAATTATATTATTTAACACAATATAATATTTTTATATGGGAATTTCTCAAATTATCTCAAAACTGCACCTGGTATTTTGTCTCCAGAGGGCAGTATCGTACCGTTCATTAGATTTTGTATGTTAACATAATTAAAACATTTACCCATCCTTCTTATCTAATGACCTCTGACCTGTCGGCTAGTGAGAAGCCATTACTTATTTGACCATGCCATAGGGCTGTCAGAAATAGTCTAGTTTGGTATATTTACGACACCTTGAGCACTAAACTAGTCCAAAGCGATTCTTATATAAACACTCCTACCACATACCTTAAAATGAAGTAATTAGTATTCACTTTAGTTTTAAGTCTAAGTAAGATACTACTATGAGAATATAAACCCAAAATGTGATACAACATTCCTAAATATATATGTATATGCCTTACATAATATAATGACATAATTATGGCTAATATCTTCTCACATATAATAATGTACCTTTAACATTTATATTTTATATGTCTGATGAAAAACACTGAGCCATTGTCTATTGTTAAATACTTATAGACAGACTGACACTACCATCCCCTTAACATCTGTTATCTGATAGAGATGTCAATGTATAAGCTTATTTATGACAAAAGAAAATATAAATGTCTGCTGAAAGTATAGGACTCTATTGTAAGCCTGTAAGAGACATTTTGTTTAACAAGTACATAATGAACTCTATTTCACCTTAAAAACAAGATGGACACCATGCAGCACCATTCTGAATCTCTTATGCATAATATGAAATACATGGCTTTTAAAATCATTTTTATTCTATTATTATTTTAATCAACCCCCAATAGCCCCGACACAGTATCATTATGCTCACAAAAAGATGGAGAGCATCATTAGACGCCACTGGGGGATCCTTATGCAGGATCCAAAATTGGCCCCTGTTCTACCCAAGCAGCCCCGAGTCATATACAGGAGACCTAGGAGTGTTAAAAACCTCATAGCCCCGAGTAGGATCCACAAGCCCAAAGTTGATTCACAGTCATTAATCACCTTCTGCAATTTAGTAGGCATGTATCAATGTAAGAAACTGTTATGCAAAATGTGCCCTTTTGTCACACACAGACAAAAGTGGTTTCTTGGTCCACAAAGGAAAAAATACACTCACAAACATTTTTTCAGCTGCTCCACAGAATTCGTGGTATATGGCCTTAGGTGTCCTTGTGGTCTCCTTTACGTGGGACGCACTATTCGCACGGTGCGTGCCCGTTTTGGAGACCATAGGAGGCTGATTGAAAAAGGTTCCCTGGAGCATAGTGTCCCCAGACACTTCCATCTCCAACTCAATCGATCCAACGAGGGATTACGCGTTTGGGTTATTGAAGCCATTCCCCCCCGGTGATTCGGTAGCGGAGCGCTTCCAGACGCTGTGCCACAGGGAAACTTTCTGGATTTTTACTCTTAATTCTTTGGCCCCTGGGGTGTTGAATGAGGAGCTTGAGATCAACACGATCTTAAGATGAGCATTATAGAACTTGTTGATCTTATCCTGTCACCTTTGGTCAATCTAACTTAGTTTTGCTACAATAATTGCTCCCAACAGGTCCCTTGTTGGTATCCCTATTGTAACATAACCACGGGCCAGTTGGTACATCCTATGTTGTGGCGGCTATTTGTCCACCACATATACCATTTGGGTGCCAACTGTCACCATTTAGGTGTCATCCCAACTCACCTAGTTTTTAATCACACAGTTTTTATTCATGTGTTTTTCAGTGTAGTTTTTATAATATTTTTAATTATCGTGTCCTTGTGCACGTAGGGTCTAGGGTCATGCGACATGAAGCCCTCGCGAGGTGGGGGGTTTCCTCCCTTTTCTCAACATGTAATACACATGTTCTTTTTAATTTTATTTTATTTACACCACGGGTGTCTTTTATGCACACAGGAGCCATGCTTGCATAATAGTTTCTGTGAAGCTTATAGTTAGGGCTATCTCATTACCACTCTTAATCAGTCTGCTCTGCCAATTTTTATTTCGGGCAATCACCACTACTAGTCATGTGGGAGGTTCCCTGTGGCGTTCCCTATATGAGTGTCTTCTGGTGGAGGGGCGGGCCTGCCTGATGAAGGAGGAGGACCTCCGAAACGATGTTGTGGCCAGCTCTCCACTACCTGTTCAGTCAGTTGATCCCTGTTGGGCTCCGTGGAGGAACCAACAGGTCGTCCACGCTACTTCCGGTTCGTTGTTACCGTTCTCACCCACCCTGCTGCACTACGGACATTAGCGGGGCTGCCCATCCAGGGAGCCCACGCCATCCATAAACACCAGCGGACATCGAGACTGGTTCATTGCCTTACCACACAGGACTGTCAGAGAGGCCTTCACCTGACCATTCGTCTTCTGTGAGAACTGCCGTCCCACATCCAATTGGGTGTTCACTGGATCGTTTGTTTTTAAGATGTAAGTTACTGCAATAAATTGTCATTGTATAATTTCCACTGTGACCTGGCGCCCTTGTTCTTCTTTTTTCTTGCTGGACCATGAAAACAGGTAAGTCATTTTGCTGGCTGCAGGACTAGACACAGTCTGGGGAGGAGGCGTAGTTAACAGTGTAGTGTAGTTTAGTGGGCAGTGTAATGGGATAGCAAACAAGATCACTCTTACCTTAAAATAAATAAATAAATAGACACCACACACCATCGGTTTGGATAACAATATAAGGCTGCGGCCATGTATTATTTGTTTTAAATAACAATAAGAAATTAAAAAAAAAAAACAACAATGAGATGTAATAAACACTGAAAACAACCCGATCACCACGATCCAGGTTGTAAAGTAAATAAATACAATTAAAAATGTATCCAACACTTATACCACATCATAAACGTCCCCCTTTGCATAAAACAAAGGTGACCCACAAATAATAAACGTTGGCCGTGACAGCCAAGGGAGGGGGGAGGGGAAACGAGAAACAGCTTCTTCTTGTCTTCTGAGGTGGTCTGAAGTACCTGTGGAGGGAAGACCCTTAAATAGCCCTAATCTGGGAACCAGAATAAACTGTCTGGCAGCTTTGGGCGGCAAATTTGAGCGGGAAGCGGGGTGTAAGCTCAAATTTTCCCAGATACAGGGGGATTTGAGCGGGAAGAGGGAAAAGGATACTCAAATCTCCCCAGATACCTGTGAAATTGAGCGGGAAAAGAGGCCGCAGCTGAGACAGGGTCAAACTTTCATTTGACCCTTGCCTCAGGGACCTTAAACTAATGTGCTATTCCCCTATATTACTAAAATTTAGCCTGCCCTGTCACTATCCCATGAGGAAAATGGAGGGCATAAAATATGCAAATACATACAAGCAAATCCTGGCGCTGAGAAACAGATGATCAGAGGTCCCAAAAAATGAGTAAATTATGTGGGATGGACGGATTATAGCCAAAAAACCAATGGGTCATGTCAGGGTTGCAGCCGACCTATGCCCAGATCCTGACTGAGAGACATATGACACAACAAATAGATGGGTGTACTGGCGCTCCCAAGACTAATGACAATAGGCACTTTGGAATCACAAATCTTGAGGAATAGTCACAGTGAACAATGTCAGGTTTATTAAAATCAATAAAAACGGTGGGAGACACTGTAAACAGCAGGGAGCATCCAGCAGTGGGGTAATACCTTTAGGATGGACCCAGGGATCGGGTAGGGACGCCTGTCCAGGTGTTTATAAGGACAACAGGAGCGCTGATGCCATGGAGATGGAAACCCCTGGGGGCAAGAGGAGAAGGAGGGAAGAGGGGAGAGAAACTCAACCCCCGTAGCTCGATCCGGCCGCAAGCTGTTCCGCATCACAGCGACATCGTCTCCTTACTTCGAGCGGCTGAGGCGGCGCTGAGGGATGACGTCATCAGCTGCTGACAGTCAACTCGCAGAAACCCATGCAGTGCACCGTGCCAAGCCTCGTACCCGATGATCCCGATGTGGGAGGCAGCCTCACTGGACCGAACGCACCACACAGCGGTGTGAGCTGCCTGACAGTGAGGAAATTAGCAGCCACAGGAAGGAGGATTACATGTTTCGGGCTGTGCCCTTCATCAGATCTGATGAAGGGCACAGCCCGAAACATGTAATCCTCCTTCCTGTGGCTGCTAATTTTGCATGGGTTTCTGCGAGTCGACTGTCAGCGGCTGATGACGTCATCCCTCAGCGCCGCTCGAAGTAAGGAGACGACGCCACTGTGCTGTGGAACAGCTTGCGGACACCACACACCATCGGTTTGGATAAAAATATTAGGCCGCGGCCCTTTATTATTTGTTTTAAATAACAACCAGAACATTTTTTTTAAAAAAACAACAATGAGATGTAATAAACACTGAAAACAACCCGATCACCACGATCCAGGTTGTAAAGTAAATAAATACAATTAAAAATGTATCCACAAGACAGGCGGACTAAAACCGCCTGTAACAGCCCCACAGCGCAGCCAACTCTACACATGTGCCTAAATTGGCATTGAAAATATCCAGACCGATGTCCGATAGGTGTGTGTCATCATTCCCATAAGACCCATGATTCCCCCTTCTAGGTCCACATGCCTAAAAGAGGAAATCCCTGTTTTAGTCAGAAATTTCTCAACGGCCCTGTTTACCCTCTTTCTAATCTTTTCGAGAGGTTTTAAGTGCTGAAATTTGAACCAAGCAAGCCTTGGAATCATTTCAGAAAAAACCACGGCAGTACCTGGGAAATTAAACTTAACCACTTCCCGCCCGCCCTATAGGCGATTGACGGCGGGAATGTGGTTGTATTATCCTGATTGGACGTCATATGACGTCGGCAGAATAATGAGCTCTGCGCGCCCCCGTCTGACTCCCCGCATCTCTGATCTCGACGTAGGCTCTTTACCATGTGACCAGCCGAGTCCAATCACGGCTGGTCACATAGTAAACAGGAAGAGCCGTTGATCGGCTTTCCATAGTACGTGCTTGACAGGCACGAGTAAAGGAGCGCCGATCGGTGGCTCCCCTGACGAGGGGGGGGGGGGGTCGGCACTGGTAATGAGATCATTGATTACCAGTGCAGACCCTCGGGGGGGGGGGGTGCCACTAGAACCACCAGGGATGCCCACCCATGACCCCAGGGATGCCCACCCATGACCCCAGGGATGCCCACTGTGGCCACCAGGGATGGCAATCAGGGCTCAGTGCTGCCCGCCAGTGCCCTCCCCATCAGTGCTGCCCACCAGTGCCCATCATTGCCATCTATCAGTGCCACCCACCAGTGCCCATTATTGCCCACCAGTGCCGCCTATTAGTGCCCATCAGTGCCGCCCGTCAGTGCCAATCAATACCGCATATCACTGCCCACCATTGCCGCCTATTAGTGCCACCTATCAGTGCCCATCAATGCCGCCTATCAGTGCTACCTATCAGTGCCACATATCAGTGCCACCCCATCAGTGCCTCCTCATCAGTGCCTGTCAGTGCAGCCTCATCAGTGCAGGAAAAAACTTTTTTATTTACAAAATTGTATAACATAAACAAAAAAACTTTTTTTTTTTCAAACTTTTCGATCTTTTTTTTATTTGTTTAGCAAAAAAGAAAAAAACTTGCGGTGATCAAATACCACCAAAAGAAAGCTCTATTTGTGGGGGGAAAATGACATAAATTTGGTTTCGGTACAGTGTTGCATGACCGTGCAAATGTCATTCAAAATGCAAGAGTGCTAAAAGCTGAAAATTGGCCTGGACAGGAAGGGGGTAAAAGTGCCCTGTATTAAAGTGGTTAATTAGATGCAAATCGTCTCTAATCCTAAAAATGAGATCTAAAGTCTTATCTCTACCGATATCATTGCCCCCGAGGTGCACGACCAATACATCAGGGGGGCATTATAGCTGGAACAACCTAAAAACTTCAAATCTAAGTTCCGACCATGCCTCTTTTACTAAACCAGGTGATTTCAAAGCGAAGAGGATGCAGACCCAGATTCTCAGTGTAAATTATTTTCTTGGCCCTTACTCTGGCCCAGTGCACAAACGAATGCCCCATAATCCATACTGTAACTTTCTGACCTAAAATAATTATAAAGAAGTATTAGGACGCACATAAGACAGGTATGCATCAGATTTCCACCTACCAATTTTCTTAAGCAAGTCCCCATCCAAAACCCAGCCTAGCAGCCTCAGTGGCTGTGCCTATTCTAAATGAGTGGGACGTTAACTTACAATGTTCCAGACCCAAAACTTGCAAAAGCTTATTCAAAACACAGTTAGACTGATATTTCGACAAAGGTTTACCAGACTGGTGAATAAAAAAGATATGATGAGATGCGGGTCTAATCCCAATATACTGATTTAGAATGGAAACAGGGCAAACACTGGAACCCATAAAAGCATTTAAATGTATCCATTTACCTTGACTCAATTGATCCGTTTTGGAATATCTAATGAAAATTCTGGCATGACATGCAGAAACAACTACATCAGAAACAAAGAGACCAGAACCACTGAATCTCCCATCTGGTATTAGCTCTGTGTCAGGGTCCGGACTGGCGACAGGTGACTGCACTGGAGGTGGATCCTCTGTGTCAGTGAGGGATTGGCGTGGACCGTACTAGAGGACCGGTTCTAAGTTACTACCGGTTTTCACCAGAGCCCGCCGCAAGGCGGGATGGACTTGCTGCGGCGGTAGCAACCAGGTTGTATCCTCCGGTAACGGCTCAACTTCACAGACAGCTGATTCAGGCGTGGTACAGAAGGACAAGGCAAAGCCAGGGTCAGACGAAGCAGAAGGTCAAGGCAGGCGGCAATGGTTCGTAGTCAGGGGCAACAGCAGAAGGTCAGATACACAGGTAGGGAAATACACCAAACGCTTTCTCAAGGCACAAAAGGCAACAAGATTCGGCAAGGACAGGAAGGGGAAGTGGGTTTTTATATGATTTGGTACTGATTGGACCAGGCACCAATTAGTGGTGCACTGGCCCTTTAAATTTCAATGCAGCGGGGCGCGCGCGCCCTAGGGGGCGGGGCCACACCCGCCGGGAGGAGGAAGGAACCCCGGCATGTACCGAGCGGCCCGGCGGGTGAGTAGTGCAGATGCGGGGGAACAGCGCTCACGGTCGGGGACGATGAATCGGAGCGCTGCAGCCCGCGGGATGCCTTGAGTGCTCCGGGGAAGCCAAGGGACCCGGAGCATTGGGCGGCGTTACACTCTGAAATGCATAGTGCTGCAAAAAACATCAAACAAAAAGCAGCCTGGAACAGGACCGTCTCAAAATTTGAACAACACACTTTATTACAAACCAGACAATTTTTTTCTAGCAAATCTAAAGTAATAGGTTGTCTCAGGTCTTTGTAAAAATTACACTTTCTGTATCCCTTCATAGCCTGCTTAACAGAAAAGAAAGATATGCAGGGAGGCATGTTGCTGAGCTTGTTAAAAAATTAGATACCTGCTAAAATTTTATTTATATGGGACCAGGAATATCGCTTTGCAAAAAGAGTTCAAAAACATTAAAATTAAGTTTTCAGAAAAATCATTATGACCAAGATGAGATGACTGCAGAAATTACAACCATAGGTCCCAGGCCGACTGATATCCGGCAAGGGTGGCAGGAGCCAAAGATTTCTTAATGTTGACAGCAATAAAATCTAAATCAGATCCCACAAATGCCTGGGTTAATGGAAGCCTATCCAGTCCGCGTCTGGAAAAAGTTGGAAAAAATGTTCCATCTGTAACCGAGATACGCTCCAAATTCCTTTAAAGAGGTTGTCACTATGTCTGCAAATTCAATGTGTATTAGCTGCAGATTGAGGGGGGGGGGGTTGTTTCCAGCAGCCCCCTCCTAAAGAATGTCTACTGATTAACTCAGTGCTTTTGTCTAAAATAGGACAGTATGTTAATAGGGTCTGAGACTATTGATAAGCATGTTAATGAGCTCACCTGGCAATAATTACACAGTCATTGTTCATGTGGTATTCTCAAAGTATATATAAGTGTTGTGTTTCTTGCAATAAAAGAGAAGAGAGTTACTCTTGATCGAACCTCACTACAGAGCCTTGTCTCGTACTTGGGGGGGGGGGGGGGGGGGAATTATTGATGGGCTTCATGTATGGCGGATTGGAGTGGTCGATAGCTGTCCGGGTGTTTGGGAGTGGATTATCCTAGACGACTGTAACCCCTTTCATAATTTGGGGTGTCGTAACAATTGGTGGCAAGCGACGGGATGAGTCCCACCGCCCAGAACAGTTACCGATGCAGTATGAGGAGCTTAAACGGATTACCCTCAAAAAGTTATTGCAACGTAGAGGATGACCAGCAGGTAATTTAAAGAAACGAGAGATTATTGCTCAATTGTGGGAGATGGATGCAGCACAAGAAAGGGAGAGAGCTAATGTGACCGGCATCTTGGATTTAACACCCGAGGAAATACAATTTAACCGGGCAGTGCAAATAAGGCTGGCACATTTTGGCCCCAACCCTACAGCTGACATTGTGGAACGAGTGCAAGCAGCGGTAACAGCCCAACTGCAAGGAAGAGGAGCTGCAGCAGCGGAGGTACCCCATAATAATGTGGGAATAAAGAAAATACCTTTTGCTGCGTTTAAAACTTTTGTGGAATCTGAGGAGGAGATTGATGGATTCTTGGCAGACTTTGAAAGGCAGTGTACCTTACACAGGGTGCCCACGGACGAATGGGTCACCATCCTCTCTGGGAAATTGTCCGGCCGGGCCAGTGATGCTTTTCGGGCCATCCCGGAGGAGGAAATTATAGATTACCAGGCCGTTAAAGATGCCCTGTTGGCCAGGTATGCAGTAACGCCAGAAGTATACCGGCGGAGGTTCAGAGAGACCCCCAAGCAAGCGAGTGACTCCTATATGGAGTGGGCATGCAGAGTACACCGTGCAGCAACCCACTGGATGGCAGGATGCCAAGCTGTATCTGGGGAGGAGATCTTACAAGTGTTTTTGTTGGAACATTGCTTCAACAAGTTACCTGCCGGGGTCAGAGAATGGGTCCGGGACCGTAAACCCTCCACTTTCCAGGAAGCCGCTCGATTGGCAGATGAATATACCGACGCTCGTAAGCTGGATGATAATGTGCCCAAAGCCCCTGCCAGGGTGGAGTACCGACAAGCAACACCCACCAGTACAACTATTTACCAGGCTCCAGCACACCGCACCCCGGCTTTGCCTGCAACCAACAGCTATGCCCAGCCACCCCGTTTTAACTCCAGGGATTATTTGCAACCCATCCGGTGCTTTGGATGCAAACAGCTTGGGCACAAAAGGCCGGAGTGCCCGTTGAACACAGCCAACCATGCACAGTCATGGAGACGGCCAGCCGGCGGAAATTCACGCAACTCCCCGCCTGCTGCTCACTGCATTGAGCAGGAGGAATGTTGGGGCGTCCTCCATGAAGCAGACCCGGTCCAAGCCGCTCATTAAGACAACAGGCAGCAGCACCGGCAGATGGTTAAGCTGAACGGAAGGGAAGTCAGCGGGTTACGAGACACTGGTGCCACTATGACTTTGCTGCAGAAAGATTTGGTGTCTGAACATCAACACACCGGAGACGCTGTGGCTGTGAGGGTAGCAGGGGGTGCTGTTTTTCGCCTACCTGTTGCCCGAGTACACTTGGATTGGGGAGTGGGGGCTAGACATGTTAATGTGGGGGTAATGAAAGACTTGCCTGCGGATGTTCTTCTTGGGAATGACTTGGCCCCCCTTGTTTCTGCATATGCTCCCATGGGCCCCAATGAAGTTAATGCTGTGACCACTCGTGCCCAGACCCGCGCTGCCGGAACTGACCCACCTGCTACTGAGACCCAGGTAAGACCTTGTTCCCCGACGATTCCCTCAGATCAGGCCCCCTTGAGTTGGGATACCCCAGAGGAGTTTGGGAGGGGAATCCGGGCAGATCCAACCCTACAGAAGTATAGAGCTAAGGCAGATGCTAGAGAGGAAGGACCAGATGGGGAGCAGTATGAGTGGGTGGGGGATAGGTTATACAGGATCCCTAAACCGTCCCAGAAAAGTTTGGCCCCTTCTCCGAATCGACAACAGGTGGTACCTGCTAAGTACCGTCAGGAGATTCTGCGAATTGGGCATGATGTACCGTTAGCTGGACATCTAGGGTCCCGCCGCACAGCCCATAGAATTACGCAGAATTTCTTTTGGCCCAGTCTTAATCAGGCTGTGCGGGTATATTGTAATACGTGTGACACTTGTCAATGGGTAGGGAAGCGGGTGGACCACCCAAAAGCTAGGCTTATGTCTATGCCTATCATTGGGGAGCCCTTTGCCCGCATAGCCGTTGACATAGTGGGTCCACTGGCCAGGGCTAGCCCATCCGGTAAGAAATATATTCTTACCATGGTGGACTACGCCACACGCTATCCAGACGCAGTAGTGTCTAATATAGAGGCAGAGACGGTTGCTGATGCCCTGGTTAAGGTTTTCACTAGAGTGGGGTTCCCTAAGGAGATTCTCTCCGATCAGGGGACCCAGTTTACCGCTGTGCTTACCCAGCAGCTGTGGAAGGTGTGTGGCATCAAACCGCTACTTAGCTCACCTTATCACCCACAGACTAACGGTCTCTGCGAGCGCTTTAACGGCACCCTCAAGCAAATGCTGAGGACCTTTACTGACGCTTGCAGGGACTGGGAGAGGTTCCTGCCCCATCTGTTGTTTGCGTACAGAGAGGTGCCCCAGGAATCTACTGGGTTCTCTCCTTTTGAGTTACTCTATGGGAGAAGGGTCCGTGGACCTCTTGATCTCATCCGAGGACACTGGGAGGGAGAGACAGAGCAGGAGGGGACCCCCATAGTGCCGTATGTTCTGGAACTCCGGGACCGCATGGAGAGTCTGTCTCTGATGGTAAGGGAGAGCCTCCAGGTGGCCCAGGGGAGACAGAAGAGATGGTACGATCGGGGTGCCCGGCAGCGAGTCTTCCAGGTTGGGCAGAAAGTGCTAGTGCTCAAGCCTGTGAAGACAGATAAGATGCAAGCAGCTTGTTCCAGGTCAGTTCGGAGGCCAGGGTGCGAAACTGTATAGCATATTCGCCTACTGTAGCGTCTCCTTGGACGAGGTTTAGCAAGGCTGTTTCTGCTGACGAGGCACGGGCAGGTTCCTCGAAGACACTGCGGACTTCAGAAACAAAGGACTGAACGGAGGCAGTGGCAGAATCGTTGCGGTCCCAGAGCGGCGTGGCCCAGGCCAAGGCCTTCCCAGACAGTAAACTGACCATGAAGGCCACCTTAGACCGTTCCGTAGGAAACTGGTCGGCCAACATCTCCAGGTGCAGGGAACATTGGGACAAGAAACCCCGGCACATCTTAGAATCCCCATCAAACTTGTCCGGGAGAGACAAACGGATTCTAGCGGAGGTGGCGGCCACCGGCTGCGGAGGTGGAGCGGAAGCAGAAGCAGGTGGCTGCTGCCGTGCGGGAAGAAGCTGCTGCAGCATGGCGGTCAACTGTGCCAACTGTTGACCTTGCTGAGCAATCTGCTGGGACTGCTGGGCAACCACGGTAGAGATGTCAGCGAGACTAGGCAGGGGCACATCAGCAGGATCCATGGCCGGATCTACTGTCAGGGTCCGGACTGGCGGCAGGTGACTGCACTGAAGGTGGTAAAAATGTAAGAAAGGTTGAAATCGGCGCTACCTTCAAAGTGCTAATGTGCCAAATAAATAAATAAATAGTGTATAAAATAAAGTGCTGGTGTGTATTATTTATTTGAAGTGCTCATATTCTGGGTGATAACGGGTTAGATATTGCAACACTTATCAATCATAAGTGCTAGTGCCAGAAAAAACTTGAAAAGAAACCAACCCCAGTGCTTTATTCAAATTAATACTGTGTATTACAGTGGTAAATCGTGGAAGTATACATAAATAGCATATAAACAGAAAGTGCTTATTTTATTGAATAATGACTGTAAAATAATAACCTGTTATTATGACGTGCTGTGATCAAAAAGTGATGTGAAACTTCACATATATATACAGGTGAAAAAATAAATGAAGTAGTGAGTCCTCTCTAGTAGAGAAATGAGAAAACAGGTGTTGATAAAAAGAAAAAGGAGAGCACGGGTTGCAAACACCAATGTAGCCACTAGGTGTCGCACCCGGCCAGTATACCACCTGTATTTTAATAGGGACCAATTTTTTACCTCTTCCCTAATTTTTTATCTCTTTCCTATTGAGAACTCCAATAATCGTTTTTGGTTTTTAATATCAATTTTTGGATATTTGTATTTTACTGAAATATATCTCCAAGCATATCTGCATCTCATTGTATATTTTCACATTGCCTGTAAACAAACTCCTAGCAACATATATTTTTGCCTCAAATTCATTTTTTTGGTATATTATCACCATACGGAAAATAATTGCTATTAATAAAAAAACTTTTTCCTAGTGGAACAAATTGTTCTATCTAGCTATTATATATGTATTTGGGGTCACCCGCACTAGACGTGTATATATATATACATATAAAAGAAAATTGCCTTTTACTAAACCAAGATATCATAATTACTCAAAGAAAAAGACCACAAAAGAATTATAATTCTGAGGAGCCTTCTCGTCCAACCTCAGCACATAATTTTAAATATAAAAACCATCGAACTATATATTTAATTCTACCAAGCAGCATGGCACAAACGTAAAATAAATACGTGGAATTTTTATTCAGCATAATGAGGAAAAGGAATAAGCCTTCTCATCCAGCATCAATATAAAATCAACATGATTAAAATATGTACGTTGGATAATATGGTCGATCCCGTTTAAATACTTAGGAAATATCCGAAGCAACATCAACATGAACATCAGATCAGAAGAACTCCAAAGAATAGACATTATTTTAATACAAATATTTTATTATATTTAATTTTTATTTTTTGATTTTCATTTTTGTTATTTTTATTTTTATTTTTACATATTTTTTATCTACATAACTTTTAAATCATTAACCATCCATGATTACCCTGTTATTTAGGAAAACCTTTCTGACATGCCCCTCGGCTGTTCCCCTTTGCACACTGAATATCAGAGTGGGCCTGCAGAGAGAAGTGTTATATATCCCAGGGAATTGGTTATTAGTCTGGCTATAAGATAGTTCCGTTGTCGCCATGTTTTTAAATAAAGTTTTTTTGCTTTTTTGCTTTTTTGCTTTTATTTCTCCCTTTTTTTGCGGAGAAGGATTTTTTTGAAATAAAACTATTTTTATTTTTATCCTATGTTTTGCAAGTTTACATATACACCTTGATCGGTATTGGCTGTCCCCGAAATGATGAAAGCTGCCACTCCATTACAGAACCAGAATCGCCGGCATTGCAGTGAGGCTAAAGGTGTCCTCCGTCCGGCTTCAGGTCTGAGAGCACCAATATGGCGGCGGAAGCCATTTGGTTACCTAGGAGACAGTGCGGCTATTTAACACCGGGAGCCCGATATGTTGACGCCGCTCCAGTAGACGTTGTATTACGAAACGCGTAGGGTGGAGTCTTACGTCACTACGTCACTTCCGGTATTTGGAGCTTGGGCCGTGGAACGCGGAAGCTTCCTGGCTTCTCTTCACTGATCGAGGACAGCCTAACCGTGAGTTACTACCTCGCCCTTTAAAGATTGGCACCATACATCGCACCAAGGGGTCCCCCTCTCTCTCTCTTTTTGTATTCTGAGGTACTCGGGACGAGGAGAGATCGTGGTGAGGGAACCCCAGGATTCCATATTGGTCCCTATTGATATACAGGTGGTATACTGGCCGGGTGCGACACCTAGTGGCTACATTGGTGTTTGCAACCCGTGCTCTCCTTTTTCTTTTTATCAACACCTGTTTTCTCATTTCTCTACTAGAGAGGACTCACTACTTCATTTATTTTTTCACCTGTATATATATGTGAAGTTTCACATCACTTTTTGATCACAGCACGTCATAATAACAGGTTATTATTTTACAGTCATTATTCAATAAAATAAGCACTTTCTGTTTATATGCTATTTATGTATACTTCCACAATTTACCACTGTAATACACAGTATTAATTTGAATAAAGCACTGGGGTTGGTTCCTTTTAAGTTTTTTCTGGCACTAGCACTTATGATTGATAAGTGTTGCAATATCTAACCCGTTATCACCCAGAATATGAGCACTTTAAATAAATAATACACACCAGCACTTTATTTTATACACTATTTATTTATTTATTTGGCACATTAGCACTTTGAAGGTAGCGCCGATTTCAACCTTTCTTACATTTTTATCACTTTTAACCCTTTCAGGGTTGGTTGTTGGCAGCTTACACCTTAGGTCTTTTTTTGTATTTATTATAAACTCCATAGCGCTGGTCACCTCCTGCATAAAACATGCACTGGAGGTGGATCCTCTGTGTCAGTGAGGGATTGGCGTGGACCGTACTAGAGGACCGGTTCTAAGTTACTACCGGTTTTCACCAGAGCCCACCGCATGGACTTGCTGCGGCGGTAGCAACCAGGTCATATCCTCCGGTAACGGCTCAACCTCACAGACAGCTGATTCAGGCGTGGTACAGAAGGACAAGGCAAAGGCAGGGTCAGACGAAGCAGAAGGTCAAGGCAGGCGGCAACGGTTCGTAGTCAGGGGCAACAGCAGAAGGTCAGATACACAGGTAGGGAAATACACCAAATGCTTTCTCAAGGCACAAAAGGCAACAAGATTCGGCAAGGACAGGAAGGGGAAGTGGGTTTTTATATGATTTGGTACTGATTGGACCAGGCAATCAGTACCACGCCCGCCGGGAGGAGGAAGGAACCCGGCGTGTACCGAGCGGCCCGGCGGGTGAGTAGTGCAGATGCGGGGGAACAGCGCTCACGGTCGGGGGCGATGAATCAGAGCGCTGCAGCCCGCGGGACGCCTTGAGTGCTCCGGGGAAGCCAAGGGACCCGGAGCACTCGGCGGCGTTACACTCTGAAATGCATAGTGCTGCAAAAAACATCAAACAAAAAGCAGCCTGGAACAGGACCGTCTCAAAATTTGAACAACACACTTTATTACAAACCAGACAATTTTTTTCAAGCAAATCTAAAGTAATAGGTTGTCTCAGGTCTTTGTAAAAATTACACTTTCTGTATCCCTTCATAGCCTGCTTAACAGAAAAGAAAGATATGCAGGGAGGCATGTTGCTGAGCTTGTTAAAAAATTAGATACCTGCTAAAATTTTATTTATATGGGACCAGGAATATCGCTTTGCAAAAGAGTTCAAAAACATTAAAATTAAGTTTTCAGAAAAATCATTATGACCAAGATGAGATGACTGCAGAAATTACAACCATAGGTCCCAGGCCGACTGATATCCGGCAAGGGTGGCAGGAGCCAAAGATTTCTTAATGTTGACAGCAATAAAATCTAAATCAGATCCCACAAATGCCTGGGTTAATGGAAGCCTATCCAGTCCGCGTCTGGAAAAAGTTGGAAAAAATGTTCCATCTGTAACCGAGATAGAGAGTCTGCCAGTGTATTGTCTTTCCCGTGCACATATTTTGCCTTAATCCAAATATTCAAGCTCAAACATTTGGAGACCAGGAAACGTAAAATCCTAATCACAGGCATGGACTTGGCGGACAAATGGTTGATGGCAAACATAACGCCTTTATTGTCCATTCAAATCAGAATACGCCGGTTCTTATAATGATGTTCCCAAATTTCCAAAGCCACCACTATGGGAAACAACTCTATCTAGACACTATTGCGTGTGTAACCCAGACTTACCCACCTCTGTGACAGAACCATCTGACTTTGTATTATATTGTTGCTGCCTCCTTTCGTCTGTTTGTTCGGCTGTTCCACGGCCCGTACAGCCCCCCTTTGTTCCCCTATGTTTTAGCTGCTACGCTCCAAATTCCTTTAAAGAGGTTGTCACTATGTCTGCAAATTCAATGTGTATTAGCTGCAGATTGAGGGGGGGGGGTTGTTTCCAGCAGCCCCCTCCTAAAGAATGTCTACTGATTAACTCAGTGCTTTTGTCTAAAATAGGACAGTATGTTAATAGGGTCTGAGACTATTGATAAGCATGTTAATGAGCTCACCTGGCTGTAATTACACAGTCATTGTTCATGTGGTATTCTCAAAGTATATATAAGTGTTGTGTTTCTTGCAATAAAAGAGAAGAGAGTTACTCTTGATCGAACCTCACTACAGAGCCTTGTCTCGTACTTGGGGGGGGGGGGGGATTATTGATGGGCTTCATGTATGGCGGATTGGAGTGGTCGATAGCTGTCCGGGTGTTTGGGAGTGGATTATTCTAGACGACTGTAACCCCTTTCATAATTTGGGGTGTCGTAACAATTGGTGGCAAGCGACGGGATGAGTCCCACCGCCCAGAACAGTTACCGATGCAGTATGAGGAGCTGAAACAGATTACCCTCAAAAAGTTATTGCAACGTAGAGGATGACCAGCAGGTAATTTAAAGAAACGAGAGATTATTGCTCAATTGTGGGAGATGGATGCAGCACAAGAAAGGGAGAGAGCTAATGTGACCGGCATCTTGGATTTAACACCCGAGGAAATACAATTTAACCGGGCAGTGCAAATAAGGCTGGCACATTTTGGCCCCAACCCTACAGCTGACATTGTGGAACGAGTGCAAGCAGCGGTAACAGCCCAACTGCAAGGAAGAGGAGCTGCAGCAGCGGAGGTACCCCATAATAATGTGGGAAGAAAGAAAATACCTTTTGCTGCGTTTAAAACTTTTGTGGAATCTGAGGAGGAGATTGATGGATTCTTGGCAGACTTTGAAAGGCAGTGTACCTTACACAGGGTGCCCACGGACGAATGGGTCACCATCCTCTCTGGGAAATTGTCCGGCCGGGCCAGTGATGCTTTTCGGGCCATCCCGGAGGAGGAAATTATAGATTACCAGGCCGTTAAAGATGCCCTGTTGGCCAGGTATGCAGTAACGCCAGAAGTATACCGGCGGAGGTTCAGAGAGACCCCCAAGCAAGCGAGTGACTCCTTTATGGAGTGGGCATGCAGAGTACACCGTGCAGCAACCCACTGGATGGCAGGATGCCAAGCTGTATCTGGGGAGGAGATCTTACAAGTGTTTTTGTTGGAACATTGCTTCAACAAGTTACCTGCCGGGGTCAGAGAATGGGCCCGGGACCGTAAACCCTCCACTTTCCAGGAAGCCGCTCGATTGGCAGATGAATATACCGACGCTCGTAAGCTGGATGATAATGTGCCCAAAGCCCCTGCCAGGGTGGAGTACCGACAAGCAACACCCACCAGTACAACTATTTACCAGGCTCCAGCACACCGCACCCCGGCTTTGCCTGCAACCAACAGCTATGCCCAGCCACCCCGTTTTAACTCCAGGGATTATTTGCAACCCATCCGGTGCTTTGGATGCAAACAGCTTGGGCACAAAAGGCCGGAGTGCCCGTTGAACACAGCCAACCATGCACAGTCATTGAGACGGCCAGCCGGCGGAAATTCACGCAACTCCCCGCCTGCTGCTCACTGCATTGAGCAGGAGGAATGTTGGGGCGTCCTCCATGAAGCAGACCCGGTCCAAGCCGCTCATTAAGACAACAGGCAGCAGCACCGGCAGATGGTTAAGCTGAACGGAAGGGAAGTCAGCGGGTTACGAGACACTGGTGCCACTATGACTTTTCTGCAGAAAGATTTGGTGTCTGAACATCAACACACCGGAGACGCTGTGGCTGTGAGGGTAGCAGGGGGTGCTGTTTTTCGCCTACCTGTTGCCCGAGTACACTTGGATTGGAGAGTGGGGGCTAGACATGTTAATGTGGGGGTAATGAAAGACTTGCCTGCGGATGTTCTTCTTGGGAATGACTTGGCCCCCCTTGTTTCTGCATATGCTCCCATGGGCCCCAATGAAGTTAATGCTGTGACCACTCGTGCCCAGACCCGCGCTGCCGGAACCGACCCACCTGCTACTGAGACCCAGGTAAGACCTTGTTCCCCGACGATTCCCTCAGATCAGGCCCCTTTGAGTTGGGATACCCCAGAGGAGTTTGGGAGGGGAACCCGGGCAGATCCAACCCTACAGAAGTATAGAGCTAAGGCAGATGCTAGAGAGGAAGGACCAGATGGGGAGCGGTATGAGTGGGTGGGGGATAGGTTATACAGGATCCCTAAACCGTCCCAGAAAAGTTTGGCCCCTTCTCCGAATCGACAACTGGTGGTACCTGCTAAGTACCGTCAGGAGATTCTGCGAATTGGGCATGATGTACCGTTAGCTGGACATCTAGGGTCCCGCCGCACAGCCCAAAGAATTACGCAGAATTTCTTTTGGCCCAGTCTTAATCAGGCTGTGCGGGTATATTGTAATACGTGTGACACTTGTCAATGGGTAGGGAAGCGGGGGGACCACCCAAAAGCTAGGCTTATGTCTATGCCTATCATTGGGGAGCCCTTTGCCCGCATAGCCGTTGACATAGTGGGTCCACTGGCCAGGGCTAGCCCATCCGGTAAGAAATATATTCTTACCGTGGTGGACTACGCCACACGCTATCCAGAGCAGTAGCGCTGTCTAATATAGAGGCAGAGACGGTTGCTGATGCCCTGGTTAAGGTTTTCACTAGAGTGGGGTTCCCTAAGGAGATTCTCTCCGATCAGGGGACCCAGTTTACCGCTGTGCTTACCCAGCAGCTGTGGAAGGTGTGTGGCATCAAACCGCTACTTAGCTCACCTTATCACCCACAGACTAACGATCTCTGCGAGCGCTTTAACGGCACCCTCAAGCAAATGCTGAGGACCTTTACTGACGCTTGCAGGGACTGGGAGAGGTTCCTGCCCCATCTGTTGTTTGCGTACAGAGAGGTGCCCCAGGAATCTACTGGGTTCTCTCCTTTTGAGTTACTCCATGGGAGAAGGGTCCGTGGACCTCTTGATCTCATCCGAGGACACTGGGAGGGAGAGACAGAGCAGGAGGGGACCCCCATAGTGCCGTATGTTCTGGAACTCCGGGACCGCATTTAGAGTCTGTCTCTGATGGTAAGGGAGAGCCTCCAGGTGGCCCAGGGGAGACAGAAGAGATGGTACGATCGGGGTGCCCGGCAGCGAGTCTTCCAGGTTGGGCAGAAAGTGCTAGTGCTCAAGCCTGTGAAGACAGATAAGATGCAAGCAGCTTGGCACTATAAAGTGTTAGCTCAGATGTGTGATACTACCTATGTCATAGCCAGCTGTGCAGATGAAAGGATTCAGCGATCCTTTCATGTAAACATGCTCAAGGAGTATCAGGAGAGACCAGAGGATGTCGCTGCAGTATGCGCTTCTGCTGCAGACGACCCAGAGAATCTACCCCTACCAGACTTGTTAGAAAGGGACCCCCAGACTGACCTTACTGCCTTAGTACCGCTGGGGGACCGGTTAAACCCCACGGAAAGGGCTCAGGCTCAACAGCTTCTGTGGGAGAAACAGGCGACGTTCTCCCAAGAACCGGGTTAAACTACTCTAGCTGTACATAAGGTAGAGACCCCCGGACAGAACCCCCTACGACAGCCCCCCTACCGCATCCCGGAAGCAGTCCGAGAAGGAATGCGGAAGGAAATACAGGAGATGACCCAGCTTGGGGTTATCGAGCCCACCAATAGTCCTTGGGCCTCGCCTGTAGTCCTAGTGCCTAAGAAAGATGGAACTACACGGTTTTGTGTGGACTACAGGCGACTCAACGAGCGGACCACCACTGACGCCTATCCGATGCCCTGGGTAGACGACTTACTTGATCGTATTGCTAGGGGACGTTATCTGACCACCATAGACCTGTGTAAAGGCTACTGGCAGATTCCCCTGGCCGAGGATGCTATCCCCAAGTCGGCATTTATCACCCCGTTTGGCCTGTACCAATTTAAGGTCATGCCATTCGGGATGAAAAATGCCCCGGCTACCTTCCAACGTATGGTGGATGAACTCCTCGATGGCTTCCAGGAATTTGCTTGCACATACCTGGATGACATTGCGATATTCAGTGAGTCCTGGGAGGAACACCTGGTTCATGTAGGGGTGGTGCTGGATAAGATTCGGGCCGCTGGCCTGACATTGAAGCCAGAGAAGTGCCATCTAGGTATGGCAGAGGTACAGTACTTGGGTCACAGAGTGGGGTGTGGGAGCCAGAGACCAGAGCCAGCCAAGGTAGAGGCAGTGGCTAACTGGCCCACACCTATCACTAAGACCCAGGTGCTAGCCTTCTTGGGGACAGCAGGGTACTACCGACGTTTTGTCCCTGACTACAGCGCTATTGCTAAACCCCTGACAGACCTGACTAAAAAGAACCTCCCTAAGCAGGTCCTGTGGTCTCCAGCTTGTGAAGCCGCGTTCCAGGCATTAAAACAAGCTCTTGTGAAGGCCCCTGTCTTGGCTGCCCCAGTCCCTAACAAACGCTTTCTTGTCCACACAGATGCTTCCATGTATGGACTGGGGGCTGTGCTGAGCCAAGTCGGGGAGGATGGAGGAGAGCACCCTGTCGCATATCTCAGCAGAAAGCTGTTACCCCGGGATGTGAGTTATGCGGCAGTGGAGAAGGAGTGTTTGGCCCTGGTCTGGGCCCTGAAAAAGTTGAGTACCTATCTGTACGGGCAGGAGTTCTCCCTCGTGACTGATCACAACCCATTGGTGTGGCTTAACCGGGTCTCTGGGGACAATGGCAGGTTGCTACACTGGAGTCTAGCCCTGCAACCGTATCTTTACCATCACTTACAGACCCGGTAAGTACAATGGCAATGCTGATGGGTTGTCCCGACAAACAGACATCACTCCGGCTTCCTAGTCCTGGTCATCCCCACGTTGACCCGCAAGGGTCAAGCTGGGTCTGCCGGAGTGTCCCACAAGGAGGGAGCCATGTGACAGAACCATCTGACTTTGTATTATATTGTTGCTGCCTCCTTTCGTCTGTTTGTTCGGCTGTTCCACGGCCCGTACAGCCCCCCTTTGTTCCCCTATGTTTTAGCTGCTACGCTCCAAATTCCTTTAAAGAGGTTGTCACTATGGGCCTGATTCATAGTACGGCGAATTGGCGTTTCGGCGTGATTTTGCGAAGCGGCGATTATTTAAGTCTGAAATTGGCATTCAAAGAACGGCGGGCGGAAAATAGCGCCTAGTGTGAGATTCATTAAGATGCAATATGGTCAGAGCGCGACTTAAAACCACGCCAGCTAAAAGCTCGACTAAAGTTTAGCCAAATTTTCCCCTGTACCCCCAAAAATCCCAAATCACTGTGGAAGGTGTGGAAGTCAATTTGGAGATGACTTGCGTTTAAAAAATCTCAAAAACTGACTTAGAAAGAGAGATATCTGCGAAAGTGTGGAAAGGTTAAACAGCTCCTCCAGCCGCGAGCTGCGAACTCGCGAATGTGCGCATGCGCAACGTCAAATTGGCTCAAAAAATTTCGCCAGCGCGATTTTGGGTCAATTTTTTTTTGAATACCGCTTGCAAATCCGCTGTCTCGCCCATAGAAAATGGCAAAAACCGGCGGAATTGGAAAAACATGCACACTTCCAACAAGGGATCCTTTGGTAAACACCATCACATTCCATACACCTTTCCTGCTAACTCCGAAATCATAGCAGTCAAATCTACAGTGTTTATATAGAACCTCCACATTCTCTGAAAAAACCCACAAAATATTACATTGGGGAATTGGTCGTCAGATAGAAAAAAAATAGATGTAAAACATATTTCAAAGAAAGATTATTAGCATTTCACACATATCAAGGAAATGTCACAATTTTGACAATATTTTATGTGTTTCCAAAGAATGTTTTTAGAAATATATTGCAAATACTACCTTTTCTTCCATATGGGTATGGCCAAGTGTTACCATTTTACTACACATTTAACTGAAGGTATATATATATATATCCCTTATACTTGGCTAATTAGCAAAGTATGCCCAACAAACAAATAGAGCTTTAGCTCACAATATTGCTACATATTGACTTTATGGGGCATCTTTTGTATTTTGTTCATGTCTTTGGATTAAAAGTTTGCTGATACACATGCCTTTTTCAAACATGAACAAAATTAATGATGTCAACATTTGGAGGATTGGAGATATCCAAGTGTTGCCCATACAGAGGGCACCTTCCGGATTCGAACTTACAAACCTACAGCAGGAAGGCAGACTCCCTAATCATTGTGCTATTTCTCAGTGAGCGTTGGGTGTTTTCCTCATGCCGTCAAAATGCTCACATGGGAACAGGGGCCATTGAACTGAATAGGATTGGATTTTTTGCCTGTTTTGGGAGCTGATCCTTGAGCTGGACAAATCCCCCTCAAACGCCCCCAAA